>NW_027978278.1:0-205 GCF_054177405.1 Leptonychotes weddellii
AAGACACAGATGTAGTGAAAAGAAGGGCCATATGCACCCCAATGTTCATAGCAGCAATGTCCACAATAGCCAAACTGTGGAAAGAGCCGAGATGCCCTTCAACAGATGAATGGATAAAGAAGATGTGGTCCATATATACAATGGAATATTACTCAGCCATCAGAAAGGATGAATACCCAACTTTTACATCAACATGGATGGGACT
>NW_027978279.1:0-205 GCF_054177405.1 Leptonychotes weddellii
GGGTAGACGAACCATGAGAGACGATGGACTCTGAAAAACAAACAGGGTTCTGGAGGGGAGGGGGGTGGGAGGATGGGTTAGCCTGGTGGTGGGTATTGAGGAGGGCACATTCTGCATGGAGCACTGGGTGTTATGCACAAACAATGAATCATGGAACACTTCATCTAAAACTAATGATGTAATGTATGGGGATTAACATAAGAAT
>NW_027978280.1:0-205 GCF_054177405.1 Leptonychotes weddellii
TTATTTATTTATTTATTTATTTTATTCTTATGTTAATCCCCATACATTACATCATTAGTTCTAGATGAAGTGTTCCATGATTCATTGTTCGTGCACAACACCCAGTGCTCCATGCAGAACGTGCCCTCCTCAATACCCACCACCAGGCCAACCCATCCTCCCACCCCCCTCCCCTCTAGAACCCTCAGTTTGTTTTTCAGAGTCC
>NW_027978281.1:0-205 GCF_054177405.1 Leptonychotes weddellii
AAGAAGAAGGTAGCGGGAGGGGAGGAATGAAGCGGGGGAAATCGGAGGGGTGGACGAACCATGAGAGACGATGGACTCTGAAAAACAAACTGAGGGTTCTAGAGGGGAGGGGGGTGGGAGGATGGGTTGGCCTGGTGGTGGGTATTGAGGAGGGCACGTTCTGCATGGAGCACTGGGTGTTGTGCACGAACAATGAATCATGGAA
>NW_027978282.1:0-205 GCF_054177405.1 Leptonychotes weddellii
GAGAGACGATGGACTCTGAAAAACAAACTGAGGGTTCTAGAGGGGAGGGGGGTGGGAGGATGGGTTGGCCTGGTGGTGGGTATTGAGGAGGGCACGTTCTGCATGGAGCACTGGGTGTTGTGCACGAACAATGAATCATGGAACACTTCATCTAGAACTAATGATGTAATGTATGGGGATTAACATAAGATTAAAAAAATAAATA
>NW_027978283.1:0-205 GCF_054177405.1 Leptonychotes weddellii
ATAACACCCAGTGCTCCATGCAGAACGTGCCCTCCTCAATACCCACCACCAGGCCAACCCATCCTCCCACCCCCCTCCCCTCTAGAACCCCCAGCCTGTTTTTCAGAGTCCATCGTCTCTCATGGTTCGTCCACCCCTCCGATTTCCCCCGCTTCATTCTTCCCCTCCCGCTACCTTCTTCTTCTTCTTTTTTTTTTCTTAACAT
>NW_027978284.1:0-205 GCF_054177405.1 Leptonychotes weddellii
GAAAAAAAAAAGAAGAAGAAGGTAGCGGGAGGGGAAGAATGAAGCGGGGGAAATCGGAGGGGTGGACGAACCATGAGAGACGATGGACTCTGAAAAACAAACTGAGGGTTCTAGAGGGGAGGGGGGTGGGAGGATGGGTTGGCCTGGTGGTGGGTATTGAGGAGGGCACGTTCTGCATGGAGCACTGGGTGTTATGCACAAACAA
>NW_027978285.1:0-205 GCF_054177405.1 Leptonychotes weddellii
TTTTTATTTTTTTTAAAGATTTTATTTATTTATTTGAGACAGAGAGAATGAGAGAGACAGAGAGCACATGACAGGGGGAAGGGTCAGAGGGAGAAGCAGGCTCCCTGCCGAGCAGGGAGCCCGATGCGGGACTCGATCCCGGGACTCCAGGATCATGACCTGAGCCGAAGGCAGTCGCTTAACCAACTGAGCCACCCAGGCGCCC
>NW_027978286.1:0-12287 GCF_054177405.1 Leptonychotes weddellii
GTTTGATCCCTATCCAGTTGAATTCCTGAGAGGAGACGAAATCCAGGTCTCCTACTCCTCCGCCATCTTGCTCCGCCCCCCCATTCCCTTTTTTAAAGCCAAGTCTTCGCCAGGTGCTGGGGATGATACCAAAATGAACAGATATTGTCCTCAAAATGAATTCATAATTCTGCAGGCAAGACAGACAAGCAAACTTGCAAGTGGAGTTTCACGGAGTGAAGGCTACCACTGTGCTCATGTACCCTTTAGTCTTGACTGTTTGACATCTCTCATCATATCAGCCACACAAAATTCTCCACCTTTTATTAAGGTGGGGATGGAGAAATGGCAGCCTGAATTTGAAACATCCCTGGCAACTTGGACATTGGCCAGCCTGAATCACAGACCATATGCTGCCCTCTCAGAGATGACATAGGTGGGCACTCTACAAAAACAACCCAACAAACTCATATCGAGTGTCTATTATGCAGGATCTATATTAGATAAGGGAATGTGTGTGTGTGTTGGTGTGTGTGTGTGTGTTTACAACAAAACTGTGTATTATTTCTAAAAGTTTCTACATGAATTATGGTCCTATTTTCATAATCTTGTTTCTTATAGGTCCAGTTTATTTCCCTCTTTCCAGTATTCATGTATCTTATTTCTTTTGCTTGTCTAAGATACTGGTACAATATTGAGTAGCAGCAATCAAAGTAGGCATCCTTTTCTTGTTCTTTTAATAATTCACTATAAATATATTTGTTTGAGGGGTGAGATCTACAAAAATGGCAATTTCATATGATTCAACATTATAGATACAGTTTATTTGATTAATAATGTTTCTTTCTATTCCTAATTTGTTAAGATATTTTCCATCATGGATAAAACTCATCAAATGCTTGTTAAAAATTTTATTAAGAAATCATGTAAATTTTTTTTGGTGTTGAGTTAAGTTCTTTATATATTTTGGATATTAACCCCTTTATCAGATATGTCATTTTTCCTATTCTTTGTTTTTTTAAATTTTATTTAAGATAAATACATGTTATTTCAGTGAACATATAACTTAAATACATTTTCTTTCTTTTTTTAGATTTTTTTTATTATGTTATGTTAGTCACCATACAGTACATCATTAGTTTTTGAGGTGGTGTTCGATAATTCATTGTTTGCGTATAACACCCAGTGTTCCATGCAGTACGTGCCCTCGTTAATACCCATCACCAGGCTACCCATCCCCCTGCTCCCTTCCCCTCTAAAACCCTCAGTTTGTTTCTCAGAGTCCATAGTTTCTCATGGTTCATCTCTCCCTCTGATTTCGCCCCCTTCATTTTTCCCTTCCTTCTCCTAATGTCCTCCATGCTATTCTTTATGTTCCTATTCTTTGGGTTGCTTTTTTATTTTATTGATGTTTTCCTTTGCTGTGCAAAACTTTTTTATTTTGGTGTAGTCCCGGTAGTTTAATTTTGCTTTTGTTTCTCTTGCCTCAGGAGACATATCTAGAAAAATGTTTCCATGTCCAGTGTCAAAGAAATTTCTATCTATATTTTCTTCTAGGAATTTTATAGTTTCAGATCTCACATTTACATCTTTAATCCATTTTGAGGGTTTTGTGTGTGTGTGTGTGTGTGTGTGTGTGTGTGTATGGTGTAAGAAAGTAGTCCACTTTCATTCTTTTGCATGTATTTATCCAGTTTTCTCAACGTAATTTTTTTTTTTAAGATTTTATTTATTTATTTGACAGAAAGACACAGCGAGAGAGGGAACACAAGCAGGGGGAGTGGGAGAGGGAGAAGCAGGCTTCCCGCGGAGCAGGGAGCCTGATGCAGGGCTTGATCCCAAGACCCTGGGATCATGACCTGAGCCGAAGGCAGACGCTTAATGACTGAGCCACCCAGGAGCCCCTCAACGTAATTTGTTGAAGAAAATGTCTTTCCCCATTGTATATTCTTGCCTCCTTTGTCATAGATTAATTGATCATAGAAGTGTGGGTTTATTTCTGGACTCTCCATTCTGTTCTATCAATCCGTGTGTCTATTTTTGTGCTGGTCCCATATTGTTTTGATTACTAGCTTTGCAATATATCTTGAAATCTGGGATTGTGATACCTTGTTTTGTTCTTCTTTTTCAAGATTTTACTCAGCCATAAAAAAGAATGAAATCTTGGGGCGCCTGGGGTGGCTCAGTCAGTTAAGAATCTGCCTTTGGCTCAGGTCATGATCTTCAGGTCCTGGGATGGAGCCCCATGTTGGAGTCCTGGCTCAGCAGGGAGTCTGCTTCTCCCTCTCCCTCTGCCTTCCCCCTGCTTGTGCTCTCTCTGTCTCTCTCCCTCTCAAATGAATAAATACAATCTTAAAAAAAAAAAGAATGAAATCTTGCCATTTGCAACAACATGGATAGACCTAGAGGTTATAATGCTAAGTGAAATATGTCAACAAGAGAAAGACAAATACCGTATGATTTCACTCATATGTGGAATTTAAGAAACAAAATAAAGAAAAAATAAGAGCCAAAAAAACCCCAAACTCAAATATGGAGAAGAAACTGGTGGTTTCCAGAGAAGGTTGGTGGGGAAAGGGGTGAATATAGATAAAGGTGATTCAGAATTCACTTACTGAATAATTCCTGAAACTAATGTAACACTGTATGTTAATTATACTTGAATTAAAAAATTAAAAAATATATATAGAAAATTTTTTTTTTAGCAAATGTTTTGAATTACACTGACACTATCTTATCTGGAAGTTTGACTACAGAGATTTTAAAATTTTTGTTTCCTTTTGATCTTCATGAATAGACTTAATTTTTAGAGCAGGTTTATGTTTACAGAAAAATTGAGCAGAAAGTATAGAGAGTTCCCATGTATATCTACACTATCCCTCCCACAGTATCCTCCATTTTTAACATCTCTCATCAGGGTGGTACATTTGTTATATTGATATATCAATATTGATACATTATTATTAACTTAAGTTCATAATTGATATTAGAATTTACTCTTTTGGTGTACAGTTCTGTGTGTTCTGACAAATATAATATCATGTATCCATAATTTTAGTATTGAAGAGAATAGTTTCACTGCCTTAAAATCCCCTGTGTTCTGCCTCCTTCTCTCACCCTGAGCCCTTGGCAACCACTGATTTTTTTACTGTCCTTATAGTTTTTTTTTTCCCAGAATGTCATATAATTGGGATCATACAATATGTAGCATTTACAAGTTGGCATCTTTTACTTAGCAATATGGATTTAAATTTCTTACATTTTTTTCATGGCTTGATGGATGATTTCATTTTATTGCTGAATAATATTCTCTTGCATTGATGTGCAACACTTTGTTTATCCATTCACCTACTGAGTGACATGGTGGTTGATTCCAAGTTTTGGCAATTATGAATAAAACTGTTATACACTTCCATGTGCAGGTTTTTGTGTAGACATAAGTTTTCAACTCCTTTGAGTAAATAAAAAGGAGCACTATTGCTGGATCATATGATAAGAGTATATTTAGTTTTATAATAAACTGCCTATTCCAAAGTGGCTGTATCATTTTTTATTTCTTCAAAAATATCTATTTATTTATTTGGGAGAGAGAGAACAAGGGGAGGGGCAGAGGGAGAGGGAGAGAGAATCTCAAGCAGACTCCCCGCAGAACACAGAGCCTGATGTGGGGCTCGATCCCAAGGCCCTGAGATCATGACCTGAGCTGAAACCGAGTTGGCCACCCAACTGACTGAGATATTCAGGCACCCCTGTACCATTTTTCATCCTCACCAGCAATGTATGAAAGTTTCTATTGCTCCACATCCTCTCCAGAATTTAGTATTGTCAGTGTTTTGGATTTTGGCCATTCTAATAGGCATGTTATCTATCTTATTGTTGTTTCAATTTACAATTCCCTAGTGACATATGATGTTTAGCATCTTTTCATATTTTCATTTGCCATCTGTATATCTGCTTTTTTTAAAAAAGATTTTTATTTATTTATTTGAGAAAGAGAGAGAGAGAGAATCAGAGAGAGAGAGAGAAAAAGAACATGAGTGGGGTGAGGAGCAGAGGGAGAAGCAGGCTCTCTGCTGAGCAAGGAGCCCGATGTGAGGCTCGATCTTGGGATCATGACCTGAGCTGAAGGCAGACACTTAACCAACTGAGCCACCCAGGCGCCCCCATCTGTATACCTTCTTTAGTGAGATTTAGTGAGACCTTTTGCTCATTTTTTAAAATTGGAATGTTTGTTATTTCATTGTTCAATTTTAGGAGTTCCTTGCATATTGTGGACACCAGTACTTTATCCAGATATGTGTTTTTCAAATACAGTCTCCTAGTCTGTAGCTTGTCTTCTCACTTTCTTAGCAGTGTCTCTCGCAGAGAAGAGTTTTTAGTTTTAATGGTATCTCAACTTATTAACTTTTCCTTTCATGGATTTTGGTTTTGGTATTGTACGTAATAAGTCACCACCAAAACCAAAGTGAACTAGATTTTCTCCTATGTTATCTTCTAGAAGTTTTATAGTTCTGCATCTTACATTAAGTCTTTGATCCATTTGAGTTAATTTTTTATGTTCTGTGTCTAGATTCCTTGCTGTATATGTGGACACCCAATTGTTCTATCACCATTTGCTGAAAAGACTATCCTGACTTCATCGAATTGCTTTTGCTGTTGTGTTAAAGATTAGTTGGGTGTATTTTAACTCTCAAGCTAGTCCACACTGAGCCTCTGGCGATTCATCAATTACAGTTAAATGTTCCTACCAAGGCTGGCTACAGCGCGGGTTTCTGCTCCTGGGCTTCCGCTCCTGGTAAGCTGTGATTCTCTGCATCTGCTTCTCTCTCCAGTTATTAGGTCAGCTTTTTGCCTGAGACCTCAGTTCTCTGATACATCTAAGAAGAGGTGTTTTGTGTTTGTTTGGCTTTTTTTCTTGTTGTGAGGACAGGAACATGGCTTCTAAACTCTTCACGATTTGTCCTGGCAATGGAATTTTGAATCTGCCTCTTTTCTCAAATCCATTCCTGTTCCAAATTTCCCCTAGCCTAGAAAAAGTGATGATTTTTTTCACTTTCAGGAGAAAAAAAAACTTTCATAAAGTGGGGGCACAATCATATTTCAACTCATCTTTTATTGTTTGGCAAATGTCTTTGGCACTTTGGAAGCCCAGGTGGCTCTGTGGGGGAGGGTGTGGAAGGCTGCCAGCAGGTTTTGCTCTTCTTCTCTGAGATGTTTCTCATATTTGTGTACAACTTTTATAACTTATTAAGCAAACTTACCTTGTTGTCTTCATCTGCAAGAACACAACACTGAATCTTTTCTTGTTCTTGACTTCTACCTGCATACACACTCAATCCTTCCATTTAGGGAAGTTTCAAGAACCTGTCTCTCATCCCTCATCTGCCCTGGCATAGTGCTAAGTTCAGATGATCTCAATAAATCCTTGATTAGGTGATAAATGGATAAATGCTCATAGTTCCTCCCTTTAGAGTAACAAAAACAACCTTCCACACTATAGGCTTCTGATCAGGATGGGCAGGCTATAAGATTTTCAGGGCCCAGTTCAAAATGAAAATGGGGGACCGTGTTCACACATGATTAAGAATTTCAAGCTAGTGACAACAGAGCATTAAAGCAAGCACAGGGTCCTATGTGACTGTATGGGATGCATACTCACACAGCTGGACTGCCTCTGAGTCATGTCTTCCTCAGGCTAATCTCCTGGTCTCCTCCACTTATACACAGTCCCTCATGTTACATGGTCTTCATCCATAGCTCCTCAAGTTTGTGTTATCCTGCATAATGCTCATGCAAGCAAACCATTTGTTAACTCCTCCTTGCTGTGTGGTGCTCTGAGCAATGGGCCCCAATCCTGGATGTTTGCCCTGGAATTGGGTAGATGGTTGCCCTGCCCACCTGCCCTAGATGTAACATCTGAACTTTCTATCAACACAGACTTAGGCTCATTTCTGGAAACTACATCATAGTGTTAACTATTGTCAGCCTACTCTCAAGTACAACCCCTGCATTCATACTTTACATTGAGGTAACCAGATCATGCTTCTATAGTTGTTGAGGTCTTGGAGCTAAGTGCAGAACATTGCCACAAGTAAAATTATTTTTGTTGATTTTTATGCATCCATGACCTGAATTCTGTGGCTTCCATTGGCATGCCAGCTTGATGACTCCACTAACTTAGTTAAAATTCACTTCATTTAGATCACTAATAAAAACATTAACTATCAAGAAATAGATTCCTTTTGTAACTGAACCCAAGTCTGTCTGCCCAATGTGCAGCAAAGTCAATTATGGAGATATCAGGTATGCAGCAAGGAAAGGGTTTATTTGGGAGGCAACCAAACAAGGAGACAGGAGAGCAAGTTTCCCCTCTTCTGCCTCCCTGAAATGGGAGAGAACACGTTTTTTATAATCATAGGATAAGGAAAAGGAGCTATGGGCATGCTCTGAGAGCTGTATAAATCAGATGGGTTCTTGGGCTATATAACAATACTTTGCATAAGGAATTCAGGACCTTGCTTGTTCACAGGCTGGGACCATATCATTGACCTTCAGTCCTGGCTTCTGTGGAGACAGCTAGTGTATTTGTTAGTGGGGTCTGAAAAGACATGATAGGTGACTAGGGAGAAACAGTTCTCTGAAAAACAAGCTTTAAATTTTCTGCTAGTTTCAACCTTCACTTCGGGTATAATTTTTTTTTTTTCCTTTTTAATCTTTAAGAGATCTTTGGGAAGCAGAAGCCAATGCCCATCCTTTTTCCAAACACCTACTGAGGTTCAGGTAGCCAGAACAGAAATGTAGGTGAGGCTCCTGCTATCAAAGGACCTGTGAATTAGCCAGAGTTACAGTACATATAAACACCACCATCCTGGGCCTTGGCTGGGTTATGATGAGTAGGTGTTATAATTATTGCACACTGGATTGTCAAAGGAGGGAAGATGGTTTGTTTTTTTATCTGCTGATTGGGAAACCTGACCAGAGCATATGGGTGATGAGGTGAACTTTGAAGAATTGGCCACACTTGAAGACACAAAGGAGAGGGGATTTCTAGCCCAAGAGATGAGTGAGGGCACAGAAGGCACAGGATATGTGTAGGAGAGAGTGAGGGCCAATGTGACAGAGACAGACATTATGTGAGAAGGTTGCTGAGTTTAATATTGGGCAGTATTTGGCACACAAGGACTGAGATATCTGCAGGGCAACGTCTGTAACAGTCTTTACCTGGCAAGCCTGGGGCCTGTATGTCCTGTAGGAACTCAGGGCAGCCTAGGGGGAGCTGGGAGGGGTAAGAGGGCAGCCTGAGGGGCCAGAGGGACCCACACAAGTGTCAAGGACAAACATTCCCATTTTACCATGCTGCCAAGGGCCCTCTAGGGACAAGATATTTGCCTCTTGGGCTAACTGGTTTGTACTTCCTGCCCCTCTCTCTAGGTGCTTCTATGCCTTCTCCAAATTCAGCAGCTGAGTGAGTGGCTCTCTAAGACCCAAGTAGAGTAAGTGTGTGCTGGAGATAGGTGGTAGCCCTGGGAAGGAACATCAGATTCGCTCCTTGGGACTGCATCTGCAAGGTTACACAGCTCCTTCTGGGTGCACCTTCTTCCCACCGGCTCTTCCACAGCTGCTTGCAGCAGGCTCCCGGCAGTCTGCTTGGGCCCCTCAGATATGTCCCTCAGTTCAGAGGAGCTCTGGGGTGGGCGCTCAACTCCTGAGGGGTTTCTGGCTTCCCTGATGGCTGGAAGGGCTGAATGTCTCTCTTTTCATAACACTTTGCTGTCAAAAACACTTTGCAGACACATTATTAGCCTACCTATGCCTGACAGAGGTTTAGCTCCAGTCATCTCTCCCTTCTGGGTAGTGAGGCCTCCCTCAGGGCTGCTGTGACTCCCTCCCCACAGCCATGCTCACTCCTTCTGTCCCTGGCAGCTGTGGCAGAAAAGGAGGGGGCTCAGACCCAGATCCTGGAGGCATGGAGCTGCAACACTGACATGCTTCCGGCAAACGTGCCTCCTCTGTCTACAGAGCCCCCGAGTGCCATCTGTTTCAGACCGTGTCTCTAGGCAGATACCATATTTGAGAAAGCAAGACCAGTCACCCATGGTGTGTTTCACTTGCTGCCTGGAGGCCTGCTGCACAAGGAGCCACGTTTAACACCCCAGAAGACAGGCAAACCTACAGGAACAGCAGCACAGGTTTCATTTATTGAAAATCTAATGAGTCCAGACGCTCTGCAGACATTTTTCCAGCGTTCCTTTGGGAAAACTTCCATAGGCCCTCAGGTCTGGCTCAGGGTCCCTTCTCTGTGTTTTTCTATCACCACAGTGTATGAGAATTTCCTATCCTTTCACTGTGCTCAAATCTCCATGAAAGAAAGAAGTGGATCTGTGCCTTTCTTAGAACAGGTTATTAATAAATTTTGTATATATTGAATCTTTTCAACAACTCTGAGTCATGGATGTGATTAGCCCTATTTGAGATTTTTGTTGTTGTTGAATATCCTGGGAAGGGACTCATATGTGTCTGACTCAAAAGCTCAGACATTTTCATTTGCCTGTGGTACCCTGTCATGAGAGGAGGGCACAAAGCATTCTGGTCATTGTACTTCCAGGAGGGGATGTTGTGTTGAACTGCCTGGCTGACTTCAAGACTGACTCCACCTGCAGAAATGTTGGTTGACATTTCATTGACCCTCTCCAGTAATGACCCTCTCTTGAAGGAAGGTGGCCCACCCAAGATTATCCCCTTCTCTGGGGATAGCTGTATTCAGAGATTTGTGAATTCAGCATTACAAAAACCATAGAGACTCTTTTTTTAAAAAAGATTTTATTTATTTATTTGACAGAGAGAGACACAGTGAGAGAGGGAACACAAGCAGGGGGAGTGGGAGAGGGAGAAGCAGGCTTCCCGCGGAGCAGGGAGCCCGATGCGGGGCTCGATCCCAGGATCCTGGGATCATGACCTGAGCCGAAGGCAGATGCTTAATGACTGAGCCTCCCAGGGGCCCCCCATAAGAGACTCTTAATCATAGGAAACAAACTGAGGGTTGCTGGAGGGGAGTGGGGTGGAGGGATGGGGTAACTGGATGATGGACATTAAGGAGGGCATGTGATATAATGAGCACTGACTATTATATAAGACTGATGAATCACAGACCTGTATCTCTGAAACCAATAATACATTATATATTAATAAATTAAATAAAACATAAAACAAAACCAAAAAACCAAAACACCCCCCCCCAAAAAACCACAAAGACCTTTCTGGCTTCTGTGAGGACAGCTCCAAAGGGCATCTCAGCTCCAGAACTCCTGGGAGGAGAGGCTGCTAAACTCTCTTTTGCAGTTGCATCACTGTTTAACTGCTTGTGCCCCAAACAATTTCTCTTATCTCTTATGGGTGTTGTTCAAGAGCACCTTTCAATAAACTTTCTGTATGCAAATCTCAGAATCTTGGAGTCTGTTTCCCTGGGAACTCAACCTACATCAGTTGGTACAGGATGTGATCTTAGGATGCAGACTCTAAAATGGGATTTTGGAGATGCATCATCCACTGGGGGCTGGCAGCGAGGTCCCATTTTATAGTGAAATGTTAAAACTCTCACTGATGATGATCTGGACTGGGATATTGGTGGAAGAAAATACATTTGTGAGGGCATTTGTACACACTAGAAATAGCAGTATCAGGTAATATAGACATTTGGGGGAAATAATAATGATTATGGACTATGGAATTTGATGGCCTTTGTTGGATCATTCAGGGCATTGGAGGAAGACAATAAAAGGCAGGTGGTAATTAATCACCATAGAAGGACACATGTGAAAGCCAGAGCGCCTCCTTGGCACCATATACAGACACTCTTTTCCTCTGCAGACAGAGGGCAGAAAAAGCTGAAAATCAGACCCAGACTTTTTATGAGGAACAGAGTTCCCCGAGAAGTTGGAATTCTCAACCCTGGAATTCTCAACTTCTTTGCCAAGTTCAGAATGTCTTGACATGATAGGACTTCTCCCTGATTAGAAAGGCACAGGGCCCTGAAACTGGGAATAGGGATATTTAAGGAATGCTCTTGAAATATTGAATTTCAGGTTTCTTTGAGCCTTCTGGATCTGCAGAAGTCACCCAGTCCTCCTGGCAGAAGGCTAGCACTTGAAGACATTGTAAAGCCTACTGCCTTGTAAGACAACAACTCTAACACATCCTCCTGATCATCATACCAATAATTAGGGTCCAGTCATGATGTGGAAGTGTTGGGCCAGCTAAAGAAAGAAAAGGACTATATGCTGAAGTAGTTGTACCCAATGTGTATTGCAGGTTCTGGAAATCATGAGACTGAATCAGTGGATTGGATCAAGAGGGATTACAAACAAAGTTAGTAAGGAAGAACATATTGATATAGGAGTAAATTCCTCTGGTACAGAATTTCATATCAAGGCATGGGCCCCATCATGCTCTTATGCTGATAAATAGGCTAGAAGTTTGGGAAGAGTGATGGTCCACATTAAGAGAAGTAGAAGTGCCAGAACTTCTAAGCATGTGGCAGAAAAAGGGAAGACTCAGAGAAGTGGGAATAAAAGTGGATAAAACAAAGAGGTCAAAATCCCACCAGCTGACTATGTTTGAAGAACATTCTGAGGACATTTAATTTATTAAAATAATAAGAAATGCACTGGTGAGAAGGGGTACTGCATAACACTTAGGGTTGTTTAGAGATCTGGAGGTCTAGGTTGTGCCCAAGCATCATCTCCAAAATTAAGAACAACTTATTACAACAGTACTTCCCAGCACCAAGAAGAAACATAACAAACATAACACCTGTTAGGCTTCTTCAGGGTCTTCAGGCAGCAACTCCACACATGGAAATCCTGTTCCTACTCAATACTGAGTGTGGTCCAAAGAAAGGCTTTAGGTGGTTTATGGCAAGCCCCAATAGGAACATCATGAAGGAGACACCTAGGGCTTGGGATCAAGAGCATACCATCTGAAGCAAAGAATTATATGCACATTTGAAAAAGAGCTCTTATCTTGGCTTGCTACTGTACCCTGGTAGAGATGGGGTCTAACTGTGGGATAATGGTTGAGCATGTGGCCAGGACCACCCAACATGGATTGGATTTCATTAGATCTACCAAGTCATAAGGTCAGGCAGGACAAACAGCAATCCACTGTAATATGGATTATAATATGGTACAGTATGGTACATGATCAGGTGAGAGCAGGGCTAGAGAGTAAAAGGGAGCTACATAAGCAGGTGAACCCCCATATCATCCTCCAATGTTGTATCTGTAGCTCACCTTCAGATCACACCTGTGGACAGTCTTGTATGACCAGCTGGTGGAGTCTGAAAAGGTCAAAATTGTTCACAGACGCTTGGGTAGTTGCAAGATAAAAAAAAGAACCATAGTACACTCTAAGACCACACCAGGGTGTCCTTAAAAACAGTGGTGATGGAAAAGTCTAACACTAGGAAAAGTTTTAAATGATGCACCTGGTCATCTACCTTGTGTGGGAAGGAGAGAACCCAGGGAATATACATAGTTTCATGGTCAGTGGTAAGTAGCTTGGCTGGTTGCTCAGGGCCCAGGAAGAGGAAATACTGTCTGGTCCCAGGAATTCAACTGGATAGGGATCAAACCATTCTGAACACCTACAAACTCAACAGGAGATTGAAGAAAAGAATAGCAACAACTCTCTGAACAGAAAAGCGACCACTTTCTGGAAGGTAGGACCTGCAGAGAAGTGAATCCAAGGTGATATTCAGGAGGATAGATGGCGGGGGAGGGGGCCTCCGACGGCCACTTCTGGCAAGTGATAGAGCCGTGGAGCACAAAATCAGAACATTTAGAAGTCGGCTCCGCTGAGGGACGTCGCTCCAGTGGCTAAGTGGGGGATGGAACCCTCGTGGGACAGTGTGGTCTCAGGACCCTCGGGGTCACAGAAAGACCAGGGGTGCCTGAGTGCGGCAGAGCTCCCAGGTATTGGAACGGGGAAGTCGGCTGCAGAGACGGAGCCGAGGCGCAGGCTCTCAGCTCGGGGTTGCCATAAACCGTGATCCCCGGCACAGTCGGGCCACTCCTCCTCCAGCAGGGACCCAACAAGTGGCAGATGCGGGGAGACTCCCCTTCCTCCCCTGGGAGGAGTGGTGCGGGACCACACCACAGGGATCTGCTGGGTTTGGAGACTCCACACGGAGTTTGTTGCCAGGGATAGAAATGCTCGGTCACAGGCCGGGTGAGCACGAGATGAGGCCGGAGACCAGGGAGACGGGAGTGATTGACTGCTTTTCTCTGGGGGCTCACTGAGGAGTGGGGCCC
>NW_027978287.1:0-1092 GCF_054177405.1 Leptonychotes weddellii
GGTCTAAATACTTCTTGATTGAGGGCTTGCTAGAAGTAATAAATACCCAAGGTTAATTAGCAGGGACTAATTTTTCTAAGCAGTTCTAACTATACCCAGCTAGTGAGAAGGTGGAGGAGGATGGTAATTCTTACAAGAGGGACAGAGGTAGGAAGAAAGACAGGGTGGGAGGGAGGAAGAAAGAAAAATATTTTCATCTAATTTGGGGAAATAAACCAGGGTAGTTCCTAGGCTCTTAGATTCAGAAAGGAGAATGGAAATAAGGGAAGTGAGCTTATTGAATATCTATCATGTGCCAGATACTCTGGATAGGTTGTTGGAATTTTTAAATTTGATCTGTAGGCCTGTCTACCTTCTTCCTGATATAAGGGTACCTTTAAAAAGTAGATATCAGAGAGAATAAGAAGAAAATGTTTCTTTCATAGCAGAACCTACAGAAGTCTTACCACTTGGCAAGACCAAATCCTCAGTCATGTACAATTTCTTAGATTTTGACACCAAAGTAAACTTTAAATGAGTAATAAAATATTAATCAACTAATTATATTATCAGCCTTTGAAGTTAAATAATATTAAGTACAGCACATACCTTTTTCTTAGGCATTTAATTCTTAAAAGCTGATCTTTGTAACTTTTTTTAAAAGATTTTTTTACATTTATTTATTTGACAGAGAGAGAGCGCACGTGCATAAGCAGGGGGCACAGCAGAGGGAGAGGGAGAGGGAGAATCAGGCTCCCCACTGAGCAGGGCTCCTCAATCCCAGGACCTTGGGATCATGACCGGAGCCCAAGGCAGACGCTTAACTGACTGAGCCACCCAGGCGCCCCTGCTTGTAACTTTTAAAGTCTAATTATTTTAATAATTTTTTGAAAAATATAAAAAGTAGAAAAGAGGGGCGCCTGGGTGGCTTAGCCGGGTGAACATCTGCTTCCGGCTCAGATCAGGGTCCCAGGGTCCTGGGATGGAGCCCCAAATCGTGCTCCCTGCTTGGCGGGAAGCCTGCTTCTCCCTCTCCCTCTCCCTCTGCCTGCCGCTCTGCCTACTTGTGCTCTCTCTCTGTCAAATAAATAAATAAAATCTTTAAAAAAAAAA
>NW_027978288.1:0-205 GCF_054177405.1 Leptonychotes weddellii
ACATATATTGCATTATTTGTTTCAGAGGTACAGATCTGAGATTCAACAGTCTTGCACAATTCACAGCGCTTACCAGAGCACATACCCTCCCCAGTGTCTATCACCCAGTCACCCCATCCCTCCCACCCCACCCCCCACTCCAGCAACCCTCAGTTTGTTTCCTACAATTAAGAATTCCTCATATCAGTGAGATCATATGATACAT
>NW_027978289.1:0-205 GCF_054177405.1 Leptonychotes weddellii
GCGCCTGGGTGGCTCAGTTGGTTAAGCGACTGCCTTCGGCTCAGGTCATGATCCTGGAGTCCCGGGATCGAGTCCCACATCGGGCTCCCTGCTCAGCAGGGGGTCTGCTTCTCCCTCTGCCCTCTTCCCTCTCGTGCTCTCTGTCTCTCATTCTCTCTCTCTCAAATAAATAAATAAAATCTTTAAAAAAAAAAAAAAGAAGAAG
>NW_027978290.1:0-205 GCF_054177405.1 Leptonychotes weddellii
CATTACATCATTAGTTCTAGATGAAGTGTTCCATGATTCATTGTTCGTGCATAACACCCAGTGCTCCATGCAGAACGTGCCCTCCTCAATACCCACCACCAGGCCAACCCATCCTCCCACCCCCCTCCCCTCTAGAACCCTCAGTTTGTTTTTCAGAGTCCATCGTCTCTCATGGTTCGTCCACCCCTCCGATTTCCCCCGCTTC
>NW_027978291.1:0-205 GCF_054177405.1 Leptonychotes weddellii
TTTTTAATTTTTTTATTCTTATGTTAATCCCCATACATTACATCATTAGTTTTAGATGTAGTGTTCCATGATTCATTGTTTGTGCATAACACCCAGTGCTCCATGCAGAATGTGCCCTCCTCAATACCCACCACCAGGCTAACCCATCCTCCCACCCCCCTCCCCTCTAGAACCCTCAGTTTGTTTTTCAGAGTCCATCGTCTCT
>NW_027978292.1:0-204 GCF_054177405.1 Leptonychotes weddellii
CCTGCAATTTTCAAGTCCTTGATGGTAGCACTAATCTCTGCAGTCCATCCTGAAAGGCACATTGCTTTTTTTTTTTTTAAGATTTTATTTATTTATTTGAAAGAGAGAGAGAGAGAGTGAAAGAGAGAGAGAATATGAGCGGGGCGGGTGCAGAGGCAGAAGGAGAAGCAGACTCCCCACTGAGCAGGGAGCCCTACGCAGGGC
>NW_027978293.1:0-204 GCF_054177405.1 Leptonychotes weddellii
CATTTCTAGAGATGTATCAACTACCAAAACTGAACCAGGATGAAATAGAAAACCTGAACAGACCTATAACCACTAAGGAAATTGAAGCAGTCATCAAAAATCTCCCAAAAAACAAAAGCCCAGGGCCAGATGGCTTCCCAGGGGAATTCTACCAAACATTTCAAGAAGAATTAATACCTATTCTTCTGAAACTGTTCCAAAAAA
>NW_027978294.1:0-204 GCF_054177405.1 Leptonychotes weddellii
ACGGATGTTAATTTTATATTTGTAAGAGTCAGGTTTTATCTTTAAAAAGAATCTTTTTTTTATTATGTTATGTTAATCACCATACATTGCATTATTAGTTTTTGATGTGGTGTTCCATGATTCATTGTTTGCGTATAACACCCAGTGCTCCATGCAGAACGTGCCCTCTTTAATACCCATCACCAGGCTAACCCATCCGGGGGG
>NW_027978295.1:0-204 GCF_054177405.1 Leptonychotes weddellii
AGTACACAGGAGATGGACGGAAATACAGTTCTCAAGGAAACCAAAGTCAGATGCATTATTACAGCTAAGGACAAGGAAAAGCCTATGGCTTTTAAAAAACTTTTCTGCCAGTGCCATACAAGTCTTACAAAGAAAGGTGCGACAAGTCAACTGACTTAAAAGGACAGAGGCTACATTTTCAGATCATTTCAACTGCAAACGGTC
>NW_027978296.1:0-204 GCF_054177405.1 Leptonychotes weddellii
CAGTATACAGTTTGATGAAGTTTTATATATGTGTATACCCATGACACTACCATTTCCTCTGGGACATACACAGGTTGTAGGGCTTTTTTTTTTTAAGATTTTATTTATTTATTTGAGAGAGAGAATGAGAGACAGAGAGCATGAGAGGAGGAGGGTCAGAGGGAGAAGCAGACTCCCTGCCAAGCAGGGAGCCTGATGCGGGAC
>NW_027978297.1:0-204 GCF_054177405.1 Leptonychotes weddellii
AGGGCGCCTGGGTGGCTCAGTTGGTTAAGCGACTGCCTTTGGCTCAGGTCATGATCCTGGAGTCCCGGGATCGAGTCCCGCATCGGGCTCCCTGCTCGGCAGGGAGTCTGCTTCTCCCTCTGACCCTCCTCCCTCTCATGCTCTCTGTATCTCATTCTCTCTGTCTCAAATAAATAAATAAAATCTTTAAAAAAAAAAAAAAAA
>NW_027978298.1:0-1092 GCF_054177405.1 Leptonychotes weddellii
CCCAGGGGACTGAGCCATTTCCACCTGCCCAGCTTCCATTCACTCTCCGTAAGCCTGCCTTGCCACCTGGATACCAACCTGCCCAGGGCCTCACCACCAACTTCATCCACGTTCACCTTGCCCCACAGGGCGGTGACGGCAGACTTCTCCTCAGCAGTCAGATGCACCATGGTGTCTGTTTGTGGTCGCTAGTGAACACAGTTGTGTCAGAAGCAAGTATAAGCAGCTGCTGGCCCTGCTCTTCCTTTTATGCCCAGCCCTGATCTTGCCCTTCCTGGGGCTGTGAGCAGATTGGCCCAGGCCCGGGTGTGGTTCTGCAGGGTGAGGCCTGAATGGTGGCTGCCATCCTTCTCCTTGGCAGTTCTGACACCTGCTTGTGAGTCTGACTTCAGGCCCTGGTCCTCTCTCTAGGGCTCTGTAGGTCCCATCTTAGCAATACAAATTGCTACTAAAATCATTCTCCTTGGCAAGCACAATCTTACAATTTTGAGAATCACAACCTGGTAATCTCTTAGAGACTGCCTCTTCGATTTTCTTTGTACACAAATGGAAGAATCCCAGGTCCAGAAAGTAGAAGACATTCGTCTACTGTGGTTCCACTTAAAAGCATATGGATGGTTCTCCTTCTGTGTCTTCAGAATGGGCAAAATAATTACAAGTACAGCATGGATGGAACCTCTGGCACAATTCTATGTATATCTTCCTTCTCTTGGTTTGGATTAAATCATCCTAGGAAGAAAACAAATGTCTTTAATTAACCCAAGACATAAAAAATGGTTTCTTTCTGGACTGATAGAGAAACTTCTCTGTGACCTGAAATGAGGGGCAGGAAAGTGGAAAGGCACTCTGGCTTTGTCCCAGATTTTTTTACCCCTAGGCCCCTACAAATGCTATGTGCATACTCATTTCTTTTATTCAAATTCATCACCCCTAATCCCATTTTCTCTACATATTTTTGTTTGCTTCAATCTTTTTTTACTAGCATGTATCCTTCTATCTCTACAGCTTTTCCAATATCCTTCCCGTCACTTTTCTCTCCCCCATACCATGCATTCTGACGACTAACTTCTTAGGTGAATAAAAACTGAAGTG
>NW_027978299.1:0-204 GCF_054177405.1 Leptonychotes weddellii
AACTGCTGAGCAGAGCTTCCAATCATTCCCCTCTGGGAGTCCTGGCCACAGATGCCCAGCTGCAGAGCATATCCTTTTGATTCTTTTTTTTTTTTTATTCTTATGTTAATCCCCATACATTACATAATTAGTTCTAGATGAAGTGTTCCATGATTCATTGTTCGTGCACAACACCCAGTGCTCCATGCAGAACGTGCCCTCCTC
>NW_027978300.1:0-204 GCF_054177405.1 Leptonychotes weddellii
CCTGCCCGGGCCCTTCCAGGCTCATGAGGCCCCTTTGAGCTGGACGTGGCTGGACTCTGGTCTGTCCCTTCGAGGGACACGTCCTGACCACACAATGTAGACGCCCATGTGATGCCGGCATGAGCTTGTTTTTATCTTCAGGTGACAGCCCAACCCCCCCCCCACCTGCCTCTTCCCTGCACCTGCAGCTGAGCGTGGCCGGAG
>NW_027978301.1:0-204 GCF_054177405.1 Leptonychotes weddellii
ATGACCTCACTGATATGAGGAATTCTTAATCGCAGGAAACAAACTGAGGGTTGCTGGAGTGGGGGGTGGGGTGGGAGGGATGGGGTGACTGGGTGATAGACACTGGGGAGGGTATGTGCTCTGGTAAGCGCTGTGAATTGTGCAAGACTGTTGAATCTCAGATCTGTACCTCTGAAACAAATAATGCAATATATGTTAAGAAAA
>NW_027978302.1:0-204 GCF_054177405.1 Leptonychotes weddellii
CCTGCACCCTCATCCTTTTTCTTAGCTGCATTACATTTAGCTAGCTGGAGAACAATTATCTTAGTCCCTGTCTTTTCTGTGCTCTAAAATGTCACATTAAAGAGTAACCATCCGAGAGCGGAGCAAGATGGCAGAGGAGTAGGAGACCTGGATTTCGTCTCCTCTCAGGAATTCAGCTGGATAGGGATAAAACCATTCTCAACA
>NW_027978303.1:0-204 GCF_054177405.1 Leptonychotes weddellii
AAAATTTTTTTTTTTTAAAGATTTTATTTATTTGAGAGAGAGAGAATGAGAGAGAGCACATGAGAGGGGGGAGGGTCAGAGGGAGAAGCAGGCTCCCCGCCAAGCAGGGAGCCTGATGCGGGACTCCATCCCAGGACCCCGGGATCCTGACCTGAGCCGAAGGCAGACGCTTAACCATCTGAGCCACCCAGGCATCCTGTTTTA
>NW_027978304.1:0-204 GCF_054177405.1 Leptonychotes weddellii
GGGGTTGACGAACTACAGCTCTGTATGTTAGCCACTGCACTGCTATTCATGCCTCAGAAAATCCATCCTTGTCGCAACCATGTTGAAGCACACGTGATTGTTCTAATCATACTAGTTGGAGTAAGGTGTGGTGAGGTCAGGGAAAGAAACCCCAAATTGGTATTCCCACAGTTCCCTGGGGAGGACACACACACACACACACAC
>NW_027978305.1:0-204 GCF_054177405.1 Leptonychotes weddellii
GGGCGCCTGGGTGGCTCAGTTGGTTAAGCGACTGCCTTCGGCTCAGGTCATGATCCTGGAGTCCCGGGATCGAGTCCCGCATCGGGCTCCCTGCTCGGCAGGGAGTCTGCTTCTCCCTCTGACCCTCCTCCCTCTCATGCTCTCTGTCTCTCATTCTCTCTCTCTCAAATAAATAAATAAAAAAAATCTTTAAAAAAAAAAAAA
>NW_027978306.1:0-204 GCF_054177405.1 Leptonychotes weddellii
ATGTGGCTGCAATGAAGTGTAGGTAGATTTCCTAATGTTACTCCATACTTGCATTCCCAGGCCAAATCTTATTTGGTCATGTTGTATTATTATCCTAAATACTGGCTGCACACATTTTAATATGTCAGAGGGATTTTTCCTCCTCTATTCATACATAAAATCATTCTGTGATTTTTTCTTT
The DNA here is from genome assembly GCF_054177405.1 of Leptonychotes weddellii. Taxonomy (NCBI): domain Eukaryota; kingdom Metazoa; phylum Chordata; class Mammalia; order Carnivora; family Phocidae; genus Leptonychotes; species Leptonychotes weddellii. Next base: position 182 of record NW_027978306.1, read on the forward strand.
GGGGTTCATCCATATAGACGGTG
>NW_027978307.1:0-204 GCF_054177405.1 Leptonychotes weddellii
AAAACAAACTGAGGGTTCTAGAGGGGAGGGGGGTGGGAGGATGGGTTGGCCTGGTGGTGGGTATTGAGGAGGGCACGTTCTGCATGGAGCACTGGGTGTTGTGCACGAACAATGAATCATGGAACACTTCATCTAGAACTAATGATGTAATGTATGGGGATTAACATAAGAATAAAAATAAATAAATAAATAAATAAATAAAAT
>NW_027978308.1:0-204 GCF_054177405.1 Leptonychotes weddellii
ATTCCGACAGATGTGAGGTGATATCTCCTTGTAGTTTTTTTTTTATTTTTATTTTTTTTAATTTATTTTTTTTATTCTTATGTTAATCCCCACACATTACATCATTAGTTCTAGATGAAGTGTTCCATGATTCATTGTTTGTGCATAACACCCAGTGCTCCATGCAGAACGTGCCCTCCTCAATACCCACCACCCGGCCCACCC
>NW_027978309.1:0-1092 GCF_054177405.1 Leptonychotes weddellii
AATATACTCAACTAAACAGTAACATTACCTAGTGTGTTGGAGATGCACTACTGTGTTAATGCTTTCAGTTTTATGTCAGAATTGTGTTAAATGTCCAGTATGTGAAAGGAAGCACTGCAGTTCTGGTCTGTGTGATCAGTAAGAAAATACACAGCTTGTGGACATGTTACAAGGTGTGAGTTTAATGTGAATATGAAGGTCAAGGCAAATATCAAGCATGAATGTCTACTTCATTATCGAGATTGGCTGTTGACAGATTTTATTTGCTAGATCAGTGTACTATTCTCAGTTTATCTTTTCTGTGAGAACACATCCTTATGTCATTTCTTCCTTTCACAAAGGTAGAGTCCTAAGTCATTCATCACATTATTTTAAACCATGCATACAGCACTTTTAACCTCTGATATTGTTAGGATTGCATTGTATCCCCTTCAAAAAGATATGTTGAAGCCCTGACTCTCATTTTATCAGAAAGTGACCTTATTTTGGAATAGGGTCATTGCTCATGCAGTTGGTTAGAATGAGGTCACCCCGAAGTTGGATTGGCCTTTAAGCCAGTATAACTGGTGTTCTCCTAAGAACAGAGACAAGAAGGAAAGACAGCTGGGTGAAGACAGAAGAGCCTGGAATCATGCAGCCATAAGCAGAACACCTGGGTCCCAAGAAGCTGAAGGGCCTGCCCCTTCCAGCACCCAGACATCGGATCCCTGGCCTCCAGAACTGTGAGGGAGCACACGTCTGTGGTTGGGCCACTCAGTTGGTGGGGCTTAGTATGTAGTCCTAGGAACTAATGCAGGCAGTGAAATTAATAAACTGTCTCCGGAAATTTTAATCTCCAATTTAAAAAGTAATTCACTCTATTGGTGTTATAATAGTCTTTATATTCATTCAATTCACGAAGTATGTCAGATACAGAACAAGAAAATCATTAATTCATGTTCCCTACCCTACATCTAGTAAGTTGCCGAGTAAAAAAGTCAGGGCCTGTAATTAAACAGTGCAAAAATTGCACCAACACTTGTTAAGGGAAGATATTTTGGCAATACAGATATTAAGACCTAGAGTAACCAGTCTTCTTTTAGTTCATAAAAA
>NW_027978310.1:0-204 GCF_054177405.1 Leptonychotes weddellii
AGGTGCGCCCCCTCTGCTCTCATCTCCCTGTGCTCCCCAGGCTTTTAGGACAGACACACTGTTACACCAACCACATTCCTTGGTGATTCCAGTCTCTGCTGGCCCTGGAGGGTCAGCCCCTCTTCAGGGTCGGGCTCTGTCTTGTTCGCTGTTGTATCTCCTGGGGCCTGGCCTGGAGCTGGCGGTCACCACCACCGGAACCTC
>NW_027978311.1:0-204 GCF_054177405.1 Leptonychotes weddellii
AGATGCTCAGTGGTTATCATTTGTAATGGCGGCCACTTCCCTCGTGTTACAAACTTCCTTCCTTGCCATCACACACCTGCCCTGGAATCAAAAGCAGGAGGCCTGGTTCTGGTCTGTGTCAGGTACTGCCCTATGCCTAAAGCCTATTTTCCATGTCAGGGAAAAACAAAAAAGGCCTTGCAGTGCTCACCTCGCTAAGGCAAG
>NW_027978312.1:0-204 GCF_054177405.1 Leptonychotes weddellii
AAGAGAAATCTCATGTTCTGAAAATTATCTGTAAGAAAGGTGCCAGGTTGGTAGACCTGAATAACCTGAGTGTACATTTTTAGAGCTTATTTATCAACTCTCTAGAGAAGGTAATTTTCAGTAGGCTAAGAACAGCGGAATCTGTGTCCCCACTAACCCTTATTACAGACCTTGGCAGTTGGGGAGAAATCCTTGACAGGGAGA
>NW_027978313.1:0-204 GCF_054177405.1 Leptonychotes weddellii
AAGTTTTTTTTTCCTTCAGCAGAGAACATGTGTAGCTTCTCAAGCAATATCAAAAGCAATTAGAAATGTCTAAAAAAAAATGATTTGGTTTTCATTTCAGGAGTGGGTGGCGGTAGAATAATGCCAGATTCCATAGACCAATACCTCAATGAGCTCTGAGAAAGGACTAGAAATCTTAGGATCAGGGAACATCTGTGAAGGCAG
>NW_027978314.1:0-204 GCF_054177405.1 Leptonychotes weddellii
AAAGATTTTTTTTTTTTAAAGATTTTATTTATTTATTTGAGACAGAGAGAATGAGAGAGACAGAGAGCACATGAGAGGGGGGAGGGTCAGAGGGAGAAGCAGGCTCCCTGCCAAGCAGGGAGCCCGATGCGGGACTCGATCCCGGGACTCCGGGATCATGACCTGAGCCGAAGGCAGTCGCTTAACCAACTGAGCCACCCAGGC
>NW_027978315.1:0-204 GCF_054177405.1 Leptonychotes weddellii
CGTTACTGAACATCCTCGAGCTGAATTTCTTCATTCGTTAATTGGAAGTAACAGTGACATGGATTCTTCAACAAAGCCGTAAAGTTAGAATTCAATAATAAGCTAACACATAAAGAAAGGATGTGATTGGGGCGCCTGGATGGCTCAGTTGGTTAAGCGACTGCCTTCAGCTCAGGTCATGGTCCCAGGGTCCTGGGATGGAGC
>NW_027978316.1:0-204 GCF_054177405.1 Leptonychotes weddellii
GGGTTGGCCTGGTGGTGGGTATTGAGGAGGGCACGTTCTGCATGGAGCACTGGGTGTTGTGCACGAACAATGAATCATGGAACACTTTATCTAGAACTAATGATGTAATGTATGGGAATTAACATAAGAATTAAAAAAAAAAATAAAATAAAAAAATAAAAAATAAAATAAAATCTTTAAAAAAAAAAAAAAATACAGGAGATA
>NW_027978317.1:0-204 GCF_054177405.1 Leptonychotes weddellii
GAAGCGCTTCATTTTCTTATTTTGATGAAGGCATCTGTCTTCATCTGGATCTCCCCAAAGCAGAGCCTCACACATAAGTGTGGGAAAAGGTAGTGTTTTGTTGTTGTTTCTTTTTTTTTTATTAACATATAATGTATTATTTGTTTCAGGGGTACAGGTCTGTGATTCATCAGTCTTAGACAATTCACAGCACTCACCAATGCA
>NW_027978318.1:0-204 GCF_054177405.1 Leptonychotes weddellii
CCTCCGTTTCCTCTTCTGTAGCAGCCTGTACTTGCTCCTTCCTCATCGGGTTATCTGAGATGTACCGAGACACTGTGAAAAATGCTTGGTAGGCACAGTGCCTCACATGCAAGTTAGGCAGGTGTCTGTGGTGGCCGAGCAGCTCTCACGGGAGGAGAGTGACCTCGACCTCAGCAGCGCTTTGCCCACATCGCCCCAGTTGGC
>NW_027978319.1:0-1091 GCF_054177405.1 Leptonychotes weddellii
GACGATGGACTCTGAAAAACAAACTGAGGGTTCTAGAGGGGAGGGGGGGTGGGAGGATGGGTTAGCCTGGTGGTGGGCATTGAGGAGGGCACATTCTGCATGGAGCACTGGGTGTTATGCACAAACAATGAATCATGGAACACTTCATCTAAAACTAATGATGTAATGTATGGGGATTAACATAAGAATAAAAAAAAAACTGCATTCCCACCAAATGTTGTATTGATTTATATTTTACCAGCATTGTATGGATGGGATATATTTGTTTCTTCCAAGAAACAGGGCTGTTAACTTAACACACACCTATCTTGCAGATATAACAGAGGAAATCATATTTGTTTTTTTTTTTTAAGATTTTATTTATTTGCGAGAGAGAGAATGAGAGACAGAGAGCATGAGAGGGAGGAGGGTCAGAGGGAGAAGCAGACTCCCTGCTAAGCAGGGAGCCCGATGTGGGACTCGATCCTGGGACTCCAGGATCATGACCTGAGCGGAAGGCAGTCGCTTAACCAACTGAGCCACCCAGGCGCCCCGTATTTGGTTTTTATTTACATTTCTTTGACAACTAGTGAGTTTGAAATTTCTTTATGAAACATACGAGAAATGTACACACTTCAAAGAAAGCAGTAGGGCAGTAGTGGTGAGAGATTTCTGAAATATGAGGAATATTCAGACCCATTTCAAAGAAAAAAAAATCTTGTAGACTCAGAATGTTAACATCTATATTTAATTCTACAATGTACATGCCCAGCAACGTAAGAGAACTCACGTTTACAGTTGTTTTTTTTTTTTTAAGATTTTATTTATTTATTTGACAGAGAGAGACACAGTGAGAGAGGGAACACAAGCAGGGGGAGTGGGAGAGGGAGAAGCAGGCCTCCAGAGGAGCAGGGAGCCCCGATGCGGGGCTCGATCCCAGGACCCTGGGATCATGACCTGAGCCGAAGGCTGTTGGGGCACCTGGGTGGCTCAGTCGGTTAAACGTCTGCCTTCGGCTCAGGTCATGATCCCAGGGTCCTGGGATCGAGTCTTGCATCGGGCTCCCTGCTCAGGGGGGAGTCTGCTTCTCCTTCTACCCTTTCCCCCGCTTG
>NW_027978320.1:0-204 GCF_054177405.1 Leptonychotes weddellii
ATGGACTCTGAAAAACAAACTGAGGGTTCTAGAGGGGAGGGGGGTGGGAGGATGGGTTAGCCTGGTGGTGGGTATTGAGGAGGGCACATTCTGCATGGAGCACTGGGTGTTATGCACAAACAATGAATCATGGAACACTTCATCTAAAACTAATGATGTAATGTATGGGGATTAACATAAGAATAAAAAAAAAAGAAAAAAAAA
>NW_027978321.1:0-204 GCF_054177405.1 Leptonychotes weddellii
CGGATGGGGTAGCCTGGTGATGGGTATTAAAGAGGGCACGTTCTGCATGGAGCACTGGGTGTTATGCACAAACAATGAACCATGGAACACTACATGTAAAACTAATGATGTAATGTATGGGGATTAACGTAACAATAAAAAAATTTTTTAAAAAACTGAGATTCAAATGGAAGCATTCTGACTTCAGATTCCACACTTTTAACA
>NW_027978322.1:0-204 GCF_054177405.1 Leptonychotes weddellii
CTGGGTGGCTCAGTTGGTTAAGCGACTGCCTTCGGCTCAGGTCATGATCCTGGAGTCCCGGGATCGAGTCCCGGATCGGGCTCCCTGCTCGGCAGGGAGTCTGCTTCTCCCTCTGACCCTCCCCCCTCTCATGTGCTCTCTCTCTCCTCTCATCCTCTCTCTCAAATAAATAAATAAAATCTTTAAAAAAAAAAAAAAAGAAAA
>NW_027978323.1:0-204 GCF_054177405.1 Leptonychotes weddellii
CGTGACAGCCCACGTGCTGTCTGCACGCCCATCTTGCCTGCCCTGTGCCTCCCTCTCATGGTGCCATTTCTCCAGGTCTGACCCCGGGTCTCCTCCCCTCGCAGGTGCTCACTAGCCTTCCCATCACTTGCTCCTTCAGGAAGGTTCCGGGGCTGCCCCAGCCTCTCCACACACAGCCCTCTTCCATCTACCAGTACTGCACGC
>NW_027978324.1:0-204 GCF_054177405.1 Leptonychotes weddellii
CCGGCCCTCGGGGCTTGATCGTCTTTTCTGCGACCGGAGCGGACAAGTAAGTGTACACACCTTTGGGCTATCGCAGTTCAATTATGTTCAGTATCAAACGTTGGATCGTGGAATTAGTGGTGGAACTTGTAGCTACCTTTGTCCTGGATAAGATCAGATTTTATGTTCCTGAATTATTCAAGACATTACTGGACAACCAGTGGA
>NW_027978325.1:0-204 GCF_054177405.1 Leptonychotes weddellii
ATGTGTTTGAACTATATATATATATATACAGCTTGGGTTTTGTTTTTTTTTTTTTTAAGGAAAATTAGTTCATATTATACACATTATTTAGCAATTGATTTTTTTTTTGCAACTGATTTTTTTTTATTCTTATGTTAATCCCCATACATTACATCATTAGTTCTAGATGAAGTGTTCCATGATTCATTGTTCGTGCACACCACC
>NW_027978326.1:0-204 GCF_054177405.1 Leptonychotes weddellii
GGGTGGGCCTGGTGGTGGGTATTGAGGAGGGCACGTTCTGCATGGAGCACTGGGTGTTATGCACAAACAATGAATCATGGAACACTTCATCTAAAACTAATGATGTAATGTATGGGGATTAACATAAGAATAAAAAAAAAATGTCCAATTCTCATTCATTGGCTGTGCATTTGAAAGTAGCAAATGTCTACTCAAATAATTTTA
>NW_027978327.1:0-204 GCF_054177405.1 Leptonychotes weddellii
TCCTGGGGCGCCTGGGTGGCTCAGTCGTTAAGCGTCTGCCTTCGGCTCAGGTCCTGGTCCCAGGGTCCTGGGATCGAGCCCCGCGTCGGGCTCCCTGCTCCGCGGGAAGCCTGCTTCTCCCTCTCCCACTCCCCCTGCTTGTGTTCCCTCTCTTGCTGTATCTCTCTCTGTCAAATAAATAAAATCTTTAAAAAAAAAAAAAAA
>NW_027978328.1:0-204 GCF_054177405.1 Leptonychotes weddellii
AAATTCTTTTCAGAGAATCAGGCAGGGCTGGATTATGGGAGCACCTGCAGGACCTCTCTTTATTTAAATCCTGGCCTGATTAGAAACTGAAATAAGAATGGAAGAAAACAAGCTAGCTTGTTTTATCTCTAAGACACATGGTGGAGTTAACCTAAGTTGTTCCTCCTAAGAGCAAGCCCATTCTTTTTTTTTTTTTTTTGTGGT
>NW_027978329.1:0-204 GCF_054177405.1 Leptonychotes weddellii
GTGGTGGGTATTGAGGAGGGCACGTTCTGCATGGAGCACTGGGTGTTATGCACAAACAATGAATCGTGGAACACTTCATCTAGAACTAATGATGTAATGTATGGGGATTAACATAAGAATAAAAAAATAATAAAATAAAATATATATAGTGTTGAGTCCCTAACATTGGACTCATGACCAACAGCACTATAGGTCATGCCCAAA
>NW_027978330.1:0-1091 GCF_054177405.1 Leptonychotes weddellii
GGGGGGGGGGGGGTGCGGAGGCCGAGGGGAGGGCAGGTGGTGGAGCCCACTGGCCAGAAACTGACCTCTGCCCTCGGACTCCAGGGTTCTTCCGAAGCTGGTCAGGCTCTTGTGCAGAGGAAGGTTCCCGTCTTTAACGCAGGGGATGCTGTGACAGGTGCTTAGTAAGCACAGAGGGTCACCTGAGGCCAGGTGAGCGTGAAGGCTCGTGCCCACTCAGCAAGCTCTGAGCTGCTGCCAGGGATCTCAGGGGGTTAACTCGGGGGGAGGGGGGCTGCAGATAGAGAGACTCTTGACTGTCAAAGTCTGAAGTCTGGGAGAGACCAGCGAGAGAGACTGAGCCCTGAAGAGAACTTCCAGAATGGCCGGGATCTGTTCCGGGCTATTCAGTCGTGCCAGTGGCTAAGGCAAGTGGGCACCTCCCGCCCAGCCATGCTTCTGGATCGCAGCCTCCAGCAGAAACCCTGCTAAGCTTGGCCCTGTTGTTGAAAACAGGGGCTTCCTTTGCCTTTTAGGCCATTTTTAAAAAAATTGATTTTAATGTTTGAAGGAATCCATGAACACGTTCTCTGTGGGGTTTTTTTTTTTTTAAGGAATATAGAATTAGGTAGCTGCCCCCTTCACTCTGCACCCACTTGCCCCCAACTGTCACTGTCAATAATTTGATGTATGTCCTTCTAAAACTTGGGGTTGAATTCAGCTGCTCATGGAAGCAAGCAGATTCTGACAAGCAGAGTCTTTACCGCCTGAGGCAATGAGCGTGCTGCTTTCAGATACGCAGGCTGGATCCTGGGCTGGAGGTTTAGATGGGGCCTCATTTTGACAACACCTGTATTTTGTCCCTGGGGTAGAGCCAGGAGGCTTCGGACACCGTCTCTGACAAAATCCTGTGCGCTCAGTGAATGTTCACAGGTGGACAAGTAGATGAGGGTGTGACTATGTGCTTGTTTGCTTATAAACTCCCCATTTCTAAAGAACAGAGAGCAAGGGGGGGGATGTCAAATTTTGAAGGTTCTGGTGAGCTGCGTTTCTGGTCAGTTTAAGTTTTACTCTGATAGAATGGCATCACATTCTTTCCTGAAACTAGTTCT
>NW_027978331.1:0-204 GCF_054177405.1 Leptonychotes weddellii
CCAGCCCTGCACAGACCAAGTCAGGGGGTCTGCTGTGTGATTTGTTCGCGCATCTCTGTGAACTTGGCGTGTGGGGAGCTGCTTCTCTTGGGTGGTCGTCATGTGGTCACTGTCCCGCCCCGCCTCTCCAGGTCCTGAGACAGCGCATTGGAGGGCACTGTCCTCTGCCTCAGCAATGAGGGCGAGCAGACTGCTGCTCCGTCC
>NW_027978332.1:0-204 GCF_054177405.1 Leptonychotes weddellii
CCAGCCCTGCACAGACCAAGTCAGGGGGTCTGCTGTGTGATTTGTTCGCGCATCTCTGTGAACTTGGCGTGTGGGGAGCTGCTTCTCTTGGGTGGTTGTCATGTGGTCACTGTCCCGCCCCGCCTCTCCAGGTCCTGAGACAGCGCATTGGAGGGCACTGTCCTCTGCCTCAGCAATGAGGGCGAGCAGACTGCTGCTCTGTCC
>NW_027978333.1:0-204 GCF_054177405.1 Leptonychotes weddellii
AGTAGGAGACCTGGATTTCGTCTCCTCTCAGGAATTCAGCTGGATAGGGATCAAACCATTCTGAACACCTACAAACTCAACAGGAGATCGAAGAAAGGAATAGCAACAACTCTCTGAACAGAAAAGCGACCACTTTCTGGAAGGTAGGACGTGCGGAGAAGGGAATCCGAGGCGATATTCGGGAGGATAGACGGCGGGGGAGGG
>NW_027978334.1:0-204 GCF_054177405.1 Leptonychotes weddellii
AGAGACTATTTGGGTATAACACTCAGGATGTGGTTGAAACATAATGGAGAGTGGGAAATTTGTCACATCGGGGATAAACAGTATTACAAAACTGTTTTTCTACTGGCATACATGAAACATCACTACGGTGTCAAGATATATCCCAGGTGTTGATTTCAAGTGGGAATACTGCGATGCTGTTAGCGATGCAGAGAGAACCTGACC
>NW_027978335.1:0-204 GCF_054177405.1 Leptonychotes weddellii
AAAAGTAAGCAATCACGTAGCTCTGTCTGGCTACCTCCAGTAGGTGAATGTCTACTTATCTTCACTGCTTATGGGTCTATTTTCTTCTTTATGATCTTTAGGTAGGAGGCTATTGGCAATCAAAGACCAGGTCTTAAACTTCTCTTGTCGCCTATTGCTCTGTACAAAAATACCCCAAAATTTAGTGTCTTTTTTTTTTAAGAT
>NW_027978336.1:0-204 GCF_054177405.1 Leptonychotes weddellii
CCCCTGCTTCATTCTTCCCCTCCCGCTACCTTCTTCTTCTTCTTTTTTTTTTTCTTAACATATATTGCATTATTTGTTTCAGAGGTACAGATCTGAGATTCAACAGTCTTGCACAATTCACAGCGCTTACCAGAGCACATACCCTCCCCAGTGTCTATCACCCAGTCACCCCATCCCTCCCACCCCACCCCCCACTCCAGCAAC
>NW_027978337.1:0-204 GCF_054177405.1 Leptonychotes weddellii
ATTTGTCACTTGGAGACACCGGGACCTTCTGGAGAAATGGCTGCTTCCGGTTTGGGGACAGGAAACGCCCACCATAAGCCTGGCTGGAGCAGGGGGCGGGGCAAGGGGCGGGGCGGCCTTGGATGGGAGCACGTGGCCTGACATTTGACCCACAGCGGGCGGGGATAGGTTGCCGGGCAGCCCGAGCGCATCCCAGCCTCTCCA
>NW_027978338.1:0-204 GCF_054177405.1 Leptonychotes weddellii
GTACAGGGGGGTTAAGTGCTTTATAGACAAGAGAACAAAATCTGCGCTAGAACCAACCTACTCATCATCTTCATCTTCCTTCCTCATCTTCTTCATCGTCTTTATCTTCCTTCTTCATCATCCTTGTCTTCCTCCTCTTCCTTCTTTCTCTTGCTGTCTTCAGCCTCGACGACTCCCTTCGAAGCCGCATCAGGCTTTCCTTTA
>NW_027978339.1:0-204 GCF_054177405.1 Leptonychotes weddellii
ATAACACTTTAATATTTAACTATATTTTTTTTAAGATTTTATTTATTTATTTGAGAGAGAGAATGAGATAAAGAGAGAGAGCATGAGACGGGGGAGGGTCAGAGGGAGAAGCAGACCCCCTGCCGAGCAGGGAGCCCGACGCGGGACTCGATCCCGGGACTCCAGGATCATGACCTGAGCCGAAGGCAGTCGCTTAACCGACTG
>NW_027978340.1:0-204 GCF_054177405.1 Leptonychotes weddellii
TAAAACAGAGTAAGGAAATGTGGCATAAATGCTTAATTTTTTTTTTTTATTTTAAATTTCTTTAATTGCTAAATGCCTCTTTGGCTAGTGTTTGGAGGATCACTATTTAGTCCTACAATTGACTCATTTTTCCACTTTCTCATCTTTTTGTTGCAAACCACCTAAAAGTCTTATCTCCTCTGTTGAACATCGTTTGACACGTTA
>NW_027978341.1:0-1091 GCF_054177405.1 Leptonychotes weddellii
GGCTAAAATTAACAAGTCAGGGAACGACAGATGTTGGCGAGGATGTGGAGAAAGGGGAATCCTCCTACACTCTTGGTGGGAATGCAAGCTGGTACAGCCACTCTGGAAAACAGTATGGAGGTTCCTCAAAAAGTTGAAAATAGAGCTACCATATGACCCAGCAATTACACCACTGGGTATTTACCCCAAAGATACAAATGTAGTGATTCGAAGGGGGTACGTGCACCCCGATGTTTATAGCAGCAATGTCCACAATAGCCAAACAATGGAAAGAGCCAAGATGTCCATCGACAGATGAATGGATAAAGAAGATGTAGTATATATATACAATGGAATATTTTGCAGCCATGAAAAGGAATGAAATCTTGCCTTTTGCAATGATGTGGATGGAACTGGAGGGTATTATGCTGAGCAAAATAAGTTAATCAGAGAAAGAAATGTATCATATGATTTCAGTGTTATGAGGAATTCTTTTTTTTTTATTTTTCTTTTTTATTGAAATATAATTGGCACATACATTTTATTAGTTTCAGTTGTACAACATAATGATTCAATATAAGTATATATTGCAAAATGATCACCACAAGAAGTCTAATTAACATTCATCACCTCATATAGCTAAAACTTTTTTTTCTTGTGATGAGTACTTTTAAGATTTACTCTCTTAGCAACTTTCCAGTATACAATACAGTATTGTTAACTATACGTACATGCCATATATTAGGTCCCCAGAACTTATTTACTTTATAACTGGAAATCTGTGTTTTTTTTACTTCTTTCACCCATTTCGCCTATGCCCCAGCCCCCACCTCTCTCCCACCACCAACCTCTTTTCTATATCTGTGAGCTGTTGTGTGTGTGTGCATTTTTTTTTATTCTTATGTTAATCCCCTACATTACATCATTAGTTTTAGATGAAGTGTTCCATGATTCATTGTTTGTGCATAACACCCAGTGCTCCATGCAGAATGTGCCCTCCTCAATACCCACCACCAGGCTAACCCATCCTCCCACCCCCCTCCCCTCTAGAACCCTGTTTGTTTTTCAGAGTCCATCGTCTCTCATGGTTCGTCTACCCCTCCAATTTCCCC
>NW_027978342.1:0-204 GCF_054177405.1 Leptonychotes weddellii
CCTTGCTCGTCCCATTGGTCCAAAATACAATCCTGGGAAAGAAATCCATACCTCCTCTGGGCATTTAAACTGCCCAATGAACCCTTTGAGATTTGGCAAGTGGATTTCATGCAACTTCCTCATCTCACGGAAATAAGTGTTAGTCAATGTGCCTATGTTTCCTCACTGGACCAAAGCTTTCCCTTGGAGAAAGGCCAATAACTC
>NW_027978343.1:0-204 GCF_054177405.1 Leptonychotes weddellii
CTGATTTTTTTTTTTTAAAGATTTTATTTATTTATTTGACAGAGAGAGACACAGCGAGAGAGGGAATACAAGCAGGGGGAGTGGAAGAGGGAGAAGCAGGCTTCCCGCTGAGCAGGGAGCCCGATGCGGGGCTCGATCCCAGGACCCTGGGATCATGACCTGAGCCGAAGGCAGACGCTTAACGACTGAGCCACCCAGGTGCCC
>NW_027978344.1:0-204 GCF_054177405.1 Leptonychotes weddellii
TCGCTCTCTCTCATTCTCTCTCTCTCAAATAAATAAATAAAATCTTTAAAAAAAAGAAGACAAACACGGTGTTATTCCACTTATAGGAGATACCTAGGTAGTCTGAATCATAGAGACAGAAAGTCATGTGGAACTGTCTAAAATTGCTGGATGTGGGCGCCTGGGTGGCTCAGTTGGTTGGGCGACTGCCTTCGGCTCAGGTCA
>NW_027978345.1:0-204 GCF_054177405.1 Leptonychotes weddellii
AAGCCGAGGTCTAACTTTGTCCCAAGAGAAGGTGCAGCCTCCGCAGGACGGTCCTGTCCTGTCCCAGTCCCATTGCAGACACCTGTCCGGGCTTCCCCCTTATCTGGGCTCCCCAGGAGTGGGACGGAAGCAGGAGAAGGGAGAGGAGCCCCAGCCCTGTCAGCCTCCAGGTGGGCCGAGCCCAGCAGGGGAGAGACAGCGGGG
>NW_027978346.1:0-204 GCF_054177405.1 Leptonychotes weddellii
CTTTGAGAATCTCGAAGAGACAATGAAAAGCCGCTGCTAGGACACCTGGGTGGCTCAGTTGGTTAAGCGACTGCCTTCGGCTCAGGTCATGATCCTGGAGTCCCGGGATCGAGTCCCGCATCGGGCTCTCTGCTCGGCAGGGAGTCTGCCTCTCCCTCTGACCCTCCCCCCTCTCATGTGCTCTCTCTCTCATTCTCTCTCTCA
>NW_027978347.1:0-204 GCF_054177405.1 Leptonychotes weddellii
TACATAGCATCCTCAACAATAATTGTTAACAAGAAATCAGCATTATAAACCCCAGAATATGGGTAGATGTAGACAAATCACTAAGAGAGCCAAGCAATAGAAATTACAGGAAATGAAAAGGAATTTCTGATGAGTTCCATGAGCCACAGAATTTCTATACCAGAAATAAAACTCACCTCTAGAAGACAAGCACCTCACATTGAA
>NW_027978348.1:0-204 GCF_054177405.1 Leptonychotes weddellii
TAATTATGGCAGTCTGATTGTGAGATTTTAATTTTATTTAAGCAAAACCTCAGACTACAACTCTCATTAGTTAATCAAAATAGAAGTAGGGTCGAATTTCACCTTTTGTTATTATTCCTATTATTTCATTACTCTTTTTTTTTTTTTATTCTTATGTTAATCCCCATACATTACATCATTAGTTCTAGATGAAGTGTTCAATGA
>NW_027978349.1:0-204 GCF_054177405.1 Leptonychotes weddellii
CATTGGATCATCTGTGCTTACTGATCTATAAGGAAAAAATAAACTTTTATTTTGTTTAAGTCAATGTATTTTTTTTTATTTTATTATGTTATGTTAATCACCATACGTTACATCATTAGTTTTTGATGTAGTGTTCCATGATTCATTGTTTGCGTATAACACCCAGTGCTCCATGCAGAACGTGCCCTCCTCAATACCCACCAC
>NW_027978350.1:0-204 GCF_054177405.1 Leptonychotes weddellii
ACCGAGAATAAAAGCCCACATTGTGTCAATTCCTCAAAAGTTCTTCAGGATTTCCCCCATTGCCTTAATTCTCAGACCTCATTTCTTTTATTTATTTATTTATTTATTTATTTATTTATTTATTTATTTTTTATTCTTATGTTAATCCCCATACATTACATCATTAGTTCTAGATGAAGTGTTCCATGATTCATTGTTCTTGCA
>NW_027978351.1:0-204 GCF_054177405.1 Leptonychotes weddellii
CTCATGTATGTCTTAACTAATTTTTCCTTCTGTGGTGTGTGTGTGGATTTCATGAGTTTCTCATGAATTATCTATGTGTGTGCGTGGGCTTAAACATACTGTGAGTATACATGTTCATGTGGGATTGTGGATGAACATGTTTATTAAGAAGAATTTTTAAGATAAGAACATATTTATGGGTGATTCCTCTTTTTTTTTTTATTC
>NW_027978352.1:0-1091 GCF_054177405.1 Leptonychotes weddellii
AATTCACTCATTCAACAAAAAATTTTAAGTTCATACCCTATGCCAAGCATCGTTCCAGGGATCATCCTCCTAGTAGCTCAGACCAAAGTCCCCTTGAATCTCCATTTTTTTCCACCTCATCCTCACTATTGCACCCTGTTACCTCTATAGCCTATCACCTTTACAACCTATTGCCTATACATTGGAAATCATGAGTATCAAAAGTCTCATCACCTCTCTTCACCTCCACTATTACATCCTAGTCCATTCTCTATCTGAATAATTGAGTTATTCCAATAGCCTGGTCCAATATCTGATGTCTTTGCTTCTATGTGTTCACCCCCTCGGTTTCTTCTCCACACAGTGGAGTAAAGTTTAGAGTCAACTTTAGAAGGTTGTTCCGAAGATGAAGTGAGGTGATGTCCATAAACCACTAAGCCTGGCATATTGTAAGCTCTCAGATAACAGGAATGATTATTGTTATCTGAGAGAGTTTCATTCATTGTTTATTAAGTACTGCTCTACTGACTTGGGGAGTGACTAAACAATTTACCCACTTTTATAAAATGAGTATCTGGTGCTGAATAGGGTACTCATCCCCAAATACATGATCATGACTAGACATAGGAAAAAATACCACCTTGATCTTTTACATAGCACCATAAAAACAAGATTGGTAACAAGAAAGATGGTCATGAGAATCTTACCTTTTGCTTATCTTATACATTATAGATTAGAAAATTGTCTCAGATACATTATCCTGTCTGGCCTCTACAATTATGGGAGGTAGGCAGAATAGACTATATTTTTCCATTTTACAGATGAAAATGTTAAAGTATAAGGAAGTTAAGTAATGTGATTATATTTAAAAGGAACAAAACTGATATGTGATAACTGTTAATACAAGAAGTTAAGCATTTAGAGCTCTAGGCTAGTGCCCTGCCCAATATATAATCTTTGATGTAAATTTTTTTTTATTATTTATTTTTTTTTATTCTTATGTTAATCCCCATACATTACATCATTAGTTCTACATGTAGTGTTCCATGATTCATTGTTCGTGCACAACACCCAGTGCTCCATGCAGAACGTGCCCTCCTCAATACCCACCA
>NW_027978353.1:0-204 GCF_054177405.1 Leptonychotes weddellii
GGGGCGCCTGGGTGGCTCAGTTGGTTAAGCGACTGCCTTCGGCTCAGGTCATGATCCTGGAGTCCCGGGATCGAGTCCCGCATCGGGCTCCCTGCTCGGCGGGGAGTCTGCTTCTCCCTCTGACCCTCCCCCCTCTCATGTGCTCTCTCTCTCTCTCATTCTCTCTCTCTCTCAAATAAACAAATAAAATCTTTAAAAAAAAAA
>NW_027978354.1:0-204 GCF_054177405.1 Leptonychotes weddellii
AAATGAAATCTTTTTAAAAAATGCAACATGGAGGAAGAGGAGTCAGAGCTTAGGCCCAAGGCAGGTCAGGCTGACCTGAGTTTGCAGCTGGGTTCCTCTGACTAACCTGTGTGATCTTGGGCCCCGAGGTCCCCTGTCTGTGATTTTAGTTTCTTCACATCTAAAGTACTGGACTCAAAATGCACAGTGCGGGGTTTTTGGGAG
>NW_027978355.1:0-204 GCF_054177405.1 Leptonychotes weddellii
AGCCGGGTGGTGGGTATTGAGGAGGGCACATTCTGCATGGAGCAGTGGGTGTTATGCACAAACAATGAATCATGGAACACTTCATCTAAAACTAATGATGTAATGTATGGGGATTAACATAAGAATAAAAAAATAAAATAAAAAGGTGAAAAAAAAAAAAAGAAAGTGAGGAGCCAGTTCATCATGTACCATGGCTTTCCTTTC
>NW_027978356.1:0-204 GCF_054177405.1 Leptonychotes weddellii
AGGAGTAGGAGACCTGGATTTCGTCTCCTCTCAGGAATTCAGCTGGATAGGGATCAAACCATTCTGAACACCTACAAACCCAACAGGAGATCGAAGAAAGGAATAGCAACAACTCTCTGAACAGAAAAGCGACCACTTTCTGGAAGGTAGGACGTGCGGAGAAGTGAATCCGAGGCGATATTCGGGAGGATAGACGGCGGGGGA
>NW_027978357.1:0-204 GCF_054177405.1 Leptonychotes weddellii
AGTTTCAAGTACTTAACTCCACTTACTAATTTGGTTTGGGACCTTCAAAGTCTTTAAGAATAACTCATCCTTTTTGGTGGGAATGCAAGCTGGTGCAGCCACTCTGGAAAACTGTATGGAGGTTCCTCAAAAAGTTGAAAATAGAGCTACCATATGATCCAGCAATTGCACTACTGGGTATTTACCCCAAAGATACAAAAGTAG
>NW_027978358.1:0-204 GCF_054177405.1 Leptonychotes weddellii
AGGCAGTCGCCCAACCAACTGAGCCACCCAGGCGCCCTGAAATAAAATCTTTTTTAAAAAATTTTTTTATTGTTATGTTCATCACCATACATTACATCATTAGCTTTAGATGTAGTGTTCCATGATTCATTGTTTGTGCATAACACCCAGTGCTCCATGCAGAACGTGCCCTCTTTAATACCCATCACCAGGCTAACCCGTGCG
>NW_027978359.1:0-204 GCF_054177405.1 Leptonychotes weddellii
TCGCTCTCTCTCATTCTCTCTCTCTCAAATAAATAAATAAAATCTTTAAAAAAAAGAAGACAAACACGGTGTTATTCCACTTATAGGAGATACCTAGGTAGTCTGAATCATAGAGACAGAAAGTCATGTGGAACTGTCTAAAATTGCTGGATGTGGGCGCCTGGCTGGCTCAGTTGGTTGGGCGACTGCCTTCGGCTCAGGTCA
>NW_027978360.1:0-204 GCF_054177405.1 Leptonychotes weddellii
ATGATACAGCATTATTAACTATAGTCACCATGCTGTCATAATCTCTTCCTCATTCCTACTGGTTACAACCCAACCTCATTCACATAGAGGAGTATAATATCCCATGGAATGGAAGAAAAAAAAGATGAAGAAAACCAGCCTCTTGAATTGAGGAGTAGTGTCCCTAAGTGACTCAAAATGCCAGCCTGATGGGTACAACGAGGA
>NW_027978361.1:0-204 GCF_054177405.1 Leptonychotes weddellii
CTGGAAATACAAACATGAATAAGTCACAGAATTTAAGAAACAGACAAAAACCTAATAACACAAAGAAAAAAGGCTAATGACCACAACGACGACAGAGGAAAGAACCAGCTCCGTGGAGATGACTAAGCAAAGTGTTTGTAGCAGACTTGTGGCTGTGGTCCAATAATAACTAATTTCCAATCATTTCTTTTTTTTTTTTTTTGA
>NW_027978362.1:0-204 GCF_054177405.1 Leptonychotes weddellii
ACCATGGAACCAGAATCACGGAATTAAGTCTTCATGGTAAAAAGGGGCATGTTTCCAGGGTGACTTCAGTGATTCTGGGACATATGTGAAATACAGACAGGGGTCCAAATGAAATTCACTGTATTTCTTTTGACTTTGGTTATATTAGCTAATTTTATATATGTAAGACACTAAAATAAAATATACTTCTAGAAACATTTTAAC
>NW_027978363.1:0-1091 GCF_054177405.1 Leptonychotes weddellii
TCTATGCCTTGCAGCCTTAACTAAAAATTCCCTTAGGTTTAAGAGGTTAGATGGGTCACTTCACTGGGCCAAGCCTGGAGCCAGTGGTTCTCAGTTAAATTAAATCATAGCAAGATCTACAATGCTGTGGAGGAAGAAGACTGCCAGTGGTTTGGAAGAAAACCTAGTGTGCTATTAAAACGCACAGGGCAATGGTAAGATGTGCTGTCAGGATGGGTTGTAGAATTACTGGCATCAAACACAAAAACAGGCCTGCTAGAGGGCAGAGGGCAGGGTGAGTATGAGTCAGTTACTGAGTCCCGAAGACCTCAAGCCATTAGCTGTAGTCAAATATTGGTCCTGCCAATTACTACTAATCGATGACCTAGGACTCTGCTCGGGGCCCTCTAGTGAGAGCTAGCCATGTGCCAGCCATCCACAGCCTGGGAGGATCACTTGGTGGACATGTTGTGAGGACTGAGAGCCTGGGCCCAAGTGAGGAGAACAAGATGGCGGAGTTTACACGAATAGTTGTGAAATCCATCACAGCACTGTAGGGGAGCTCGGGTTTGGTCTTTATTTTAAGTCATTCATTGAAAAAGAAATGGCAAATACAAAGCTTTTTTTGGTTGACAGTTTCCACAAGGAAGGTTAGCAGAGCTGCCTCTCACTCCATAAACCCTGTTTCTCCCCAACTTTTCCCTGGGTGGGGCCATGTGTCTCAGTCCTCCAATTCTGGGGACTAATCTGGAGTTGCAGAAGCAGCTGGTCCTTTCTTTCCCTTGGATCAAAGGCACTGAAGAGAATCTGCACATAGAGAGGCCAGGGAATCCTGTGAGGGAATCATTGGGGATGATTCCTCCAAATCCTTCCAGATTGTTTTTCTTTCCATTCCTTCTCTCTCTCTGATTCTCTCTTGCTCAATCTCTCTCTCTCTCTCATGAATTTACACATTTTGACCTTCCTCAAAAGCACTGTCAGAAAAGGGCCAGAGATTTGCTGCTGATTGTTTTCTAATTCTGGTTGGATCCCTAGTTGTTACTTAATAGGTTAGAGAATTTGGAAGATCAGGGAAAATCCAAAACTGGACATAGCCTAGATGTTTACAGACC
>NW_027978364.1:0-204 GCF_054177405.1 Leptonychotes weddellii
CCCCTCCAACCTGCTTACTTCTGCCCGGGTGTCCCTGCTGCAGACAAGGGAGGACCCAGTGCCCCTCCTCAAGGGGGGCCTCTTCTTGCCTTCAGCCCTGGTAGGGCCACCACCGGAGCTCGGCAACATTCGCAAACGTTTTTCTTTACGGTCTGTGTCTCCTGCTGAGGCCCACACTCGCCGGGGGCAAAGGATGGCCTGCCG
>NW_027978365.1:0-204 GCF_054177405.1 Leptonychotes weddellii
ATTTAAAAAAAAAAGATTTATTTATTTATTTGTGAGTGAGGGGAGAGGGAGAGGGAGAATCTCAAGCAGACTCCCTGCTGAGCGCAGAGCCTGATGTGGGGCCCGATGTCACGCCCCTGAGATCACGACCTGAACTGAAACCAAGAGTCGGGTGTTTAACTGACTGAGCTGCCCAGGCGCCCCCCTATTGAACTTTTTTAAAAA
>NW_027978366.1:0-204 GCF_054177405.1 Leptonychotes weddellii
CATTTTGTTAAGGGGTCGTTGAGGGAATGTATAGGTCCAAATTACTGACCAAAACCCAAGCAAGATGCACCTGTTTTCTAGGGACCTTTGGGTTGCTGGCCTCTTGCTTTCCCAGCCTGTCTTCTTGGGGAGGGGCCTGCCACACTGTTACTCAGGCAACCCTGTTTGGGCAGAGTTGCCCTGCCCCCCTGTGGTGGGGGATGG
>NW_027978367.1:0-204 GCF_054177405.1 Leptonychotes weddellii
AATATTCTTTTTGCTTTCCAAATTTCCCCCCAATGAGTTCCTCTTAAGTTTGTAACTGGGAAAATTATTTATAAATAAAAAAACTATGCACGGTTCAGGATATAGAACCATAAATAAATTTGTTGAAGTCACTGCAATCATATTAAGTCATTTTATTTTCTGTTTCTTTGAACTGTTTTATCTCAGTTTGAGGTAGACAGGAAA
>NW_027978368.1:0-204 GCF_054177405.1 Leptonychotes weddellii
CTGTGATTTTTTTTTTATTCTTATGTTAATCCCCATACATTACATCATTAGTTTTAGATGAAGTGTTCCATGATTCATTGTTTGTGCATAACACCCAGTGCTCCATGCAGAATGTGCCCTCCTCAATACCCACCACCAGGCTAACCCATCCTCCCACCCCCCTCCCCTCTAGAACCCTGTTTGTTTTTCAGAGTCCATCGTCTC
>NW_027978369.1:0-204 GCF_054177405.1 Leptonychotes weddellii
ATGTCTTTCGCCTTTGGAGGGAGCTGGACTTCATGATCTTTTCAATAAGCCTACATAACTGTGTACTAAATGTTGCAGTCTTTTGGCCATGCATCATCTACTGTCTCTCTGTGATATCAGTATATCCCCCAGTATATTTCTTTCACTTGGCTCCCTTCTCCATTCTCTGAGTATGGAATTCTAATGTAGTTGACATCACCCACC
>NW_027978370.1:0-204 GCF_054177405.1 Leptonychotes weddellii
GGGTTAGCCTGGTGGTGGGTATTGAGGAGGGCACATTCTGCATGGAGCACTGGGTGTTATGCACAAACAATGAATCATGGAACACTTCATCTAAAACTAATGATGTAATATATGGGGATTAACATAAGAATAAACAAAACAAAACAAAACAAAAAACAAATATCCAGTGAAGAAATAGAAGACATGAACATACATTTCTCCGAA
>NW_027978371.1:0-204 GCF_054177405.1 Leptonychotes weddellii
CTGGAAATACAAACATGAATAAGTCACAGAATTTAAGAAACAGACAAAAACCTAATAACACAAAGAAAAAAGGCTAATGACCACAACGACGACAGAGGAAAGAACCAGCTCCGTGGAGATGACTAAGCAAAGTGTTTGTAGCAGACTTGTGGCTGTGGTCCAATAATAACTAATTTCCAATCATTTCTTTTTTTTTTTTGAAGA
>NW_027978372.1:0-204 GCF_054177405.1 Leptonychotes weddellii
CCTTTCCTCTTCTTGTGCTTGATCAAATGCCATCTAAAAGCCTGCTCAGAGGTGAGGTTTATTATAGACGAAGTTATGATCGACTCAGCAACAGAGATTCGGAAGTACGGTTTTTGTTCATTTCCAGCCCTGTGAACATGTTCTTCGGTGGTGATGACATTTCCCCCCAGGTTTATGGAGCTTTCCCTGGTGTACAATAAACTC
>NW_027978373.1:0-204 GCF_054177405.1 Leptonychotes weddellii
AAGAAGGTAGCGGGAGGGGAAGAATGAAGCAGGGGAAATCGGAGGGGTAGACGAACCATGAGAGACGATGGACTCTGAAAAACAAACTGAGGGTTCTAGAGGGGAGGGGGGTGGGAGGATGGGTTAGCCTGGTGGTGGGTATTGAGGAGGGCACATTCTGCATGGAGCACTGGGTGTTATGCACAAACAATGAATCATGGAACA
>NW_027978374.1:0-1091 GCF_054177405.1 Leptonychotes weddellii
GCTAAAACCGCTGTCCTTGGAGGCGAGGTGGCCACGGAAATGGGAAGGCTTTATCCCAAGAAGTTCCTGTTGCTTGGAAACTGATACACTAAGAAAAGTGGTTTGGGGATTTTTTTTTTCTTTTCTTTTCTTCAAGAGACATGTACCCAAGGGTAGAAAATTCAGGAAGTCTGACATAATTTGCACCCGGGAAATTTTCACAACTGCCTGTAAAGCCTTTATCTTTTTCCCAAGAGCATCAGCTTGGTGGCTTTTGAGAACCAAATTGAGGTACTTGGTTCTTTGTGGGGGCTGGAGCATCTCCTGCCTGGACCCCCAGCCAGTTCTGTGATGACTGATAACTGGATTACTGATTTCTGGAGCTGACACTGCAGATATTAGTGGGTTTTTGCTTAATATGTGTGCAAAGAATGTGGACTGAAGATTCATTGCCCTAACCTCTTTTTTAAGCTTTCGGAAGGAAAATGATACGCCCATAGAATGTGTCTGAACAGAGGCAGAAAGCTAATTACACAGGAAGGCCAAAATCATTTCAGTCAGGATCCAACCCTGGAACTGTAGAGGTGAGCAGGATGAAATGCAGTTGACATAGGAACCCGGGGTCCAAATGTGTGATTACTGAAGTTTCCACCATGGAGTTAGTGGTGCAATGCCCACCAGAGGAACCAGACACATTTGTGCTAGGTACACACAGGGAAAGTCATAAAAAGAAGAAAAATTGCCGTCTTGTGGTTTTATATCAAGGATGGCAGATGTGTGGAAGATTCTCTTCCCTTTCCTGTCCATAAAGATCGCCTGGCCTAGTCTTTCGAGTAGCGTGAGATGTCGCCGTGTCCAGAGGACTTCGGGCATCGCCTCGTGGACTTTAGTAGAATAAGGACGAAAGCATGTGCCTTTGCCCACTCACCCTTCATGCTGCTCACACAGCCCTGCATTCACCGAATTAATGCCACATACCCAGGTGTTCATTCAACGGATCATTCAAGGCATGATGGAGGGACCCCATTTCCAAAAATTCTGGGTATCTTTCCCCCAGCCAACCACAGTCTGTGTGATCCACACTGAGCTAAAACACCTGCATCCCTTACACT
>NW_027978375.1:0-204 GCF_054177405.1 Leptonychotes weddellii
TCTTGTTTCTTAAATTCCTCATATCAGTAAGATCATATGATACTTGCCTTTCTCTGATTGACTTACTTCGCTTAGCATAATACCCTCTAGTTCCATCCACGTAATTGCAAATGGCAAGATTTGATTTTTTGATGGCTGCATAATATTCCATTGTGTATATATATATATATATATATATATATATATATATATATATATAACACA
>NW_027978376.1:0-204 GCF_054177405.1 Leptonychotes weddellii
ACTGATTTTAATATATATGATTAAATAGATCTATTAAATTATAAGTTATAAATATGTAATAGATTTAATTTTATATTTATATGTTATCAAGGCAGAATGAGTAGAAGTATATTACTCTCTTGTTTTTAGAATTTGTTGAAAATAATGTTTCAGGTTTGTCATTTGACTTTTCATGTTTTTGGTGATTTTTTTTTTTTTTAAGAT
>NW_027978377.1:0-204 GCF_054177405.1 Leptonychotes weddellii
GGGCACCTGGGTGGCTCAGTCGTTAAGCATCTGCCTTCGGCTCAGGTCATGATCCCAGGGTCCTGGGATCGAGCCCCGCATCGGGCTCCCTGCTCGGTGGGAAGCCTGCTTCTCCCTCTCCCACTCCCCCTGCTTGTGTTCCTGCTCTTGCTATGTCTCTCTGTCAAATAAATAAATAAAATCTTAAAAAAAAAAAAAAAAGAA
>NW_027978378.1:0-204 GCF_054177405.1 Leptonychotes weddellii
GATGAAGTGTTCCATGATTCATTGTTTGTGCATAACACCCAGTGCTCCATGCAGAACGTGCCCTCCTCAATACCCACCACCAGGCTAACCCATCCTCCCACCCCCCTCCCCTCTAGAACCCTCAGTTTGTTTTTCAGAGTCCATCGTCTCTCATGGTTCGTCTACCCCTCCGATTTCCCCCGCTTCATTCTTCCCCTCCTGCTA
>NW_027978379.1:0-204 GCF_054177405.1 Leptonychotes weddellii
CTTCGTATCCTCGCCAACATCTGTTGTTTCCTGAGTTGTTAATTTTACCTCTACAGTTTGTAATAAATTCTCTTAATGTTTATGTTATTTGAGTTTAGATTTTCTAGTATTTGCAGCTGAAACAGCCTAATTTATTTACTTATTTTATTTTTTTATTATTATGTTATGTTAATCACCATACATAATTAGTTTTTTTTTTTAAAG
>NW_027978380.1:0-204 GCF_054177405.1 Leptonychotes weddellii
CGAACGAGTTCATGATGCCCATGGCCTTGGACGAGATGCCCGTGTCGGGGTGCACCTGCTTCAGCACCTTGTACACGTACACCGAGTAGCTCTCCTTGCGGCTGCGCTTGCGCTTCTTGCCGTCCTTCTTCTGCGCCTTGGTCACCGCCTTCTTGGAGCCCTTCTTCGGGGCCGGAGCCGACTTGGCGGGTTCAGGCATGGTAA
>NW_027978381.1:0-204 GCF_054177405.1 Leptonychotes weddellii
GAATCTCTTAAACAAGGACAACAGTAATCTTTAAAATGTAGCTTTAATAAACATGATTTAGTGTATTCTTTATTTTAATTTTATTATGTTATGTTAATCACCATACATTACATCATTAGTTTTTGATGTAGTGTTCCATGATTCATTGTTTGCATATAACACCCAGTGCTCCATTCAATATGTGCCCTCTTTAATACCCCTCCC
>NW_027978382.1:0-204 GCF_054177405.1 Leptonychotes weddellii
GCCACGGGGGTGACTGGGTGATAGACACTGGGGAGGGTATGTGCTCTGGTAAGCACTGTGAATTGTGCAAGACGGTTGAGTCTCAGATCTGTACCTCTGAAACAAATAACGCAATATTTGTTAAGAAAAAAAAAAGAAGGAGAAGAAGATAGCAGGAGGGGAAAAATGAAGGGGGGAAATCGGAGGGGTAGACGAACCATGAGA
>NW_027978383.1:0-204 GCF_054177405.1 Leptonychotes weddellii
ATTCACACAGGGCCATCAGGGGGAAAGTTTCCTGATATTTGAGACTCATAAAAAGAACCTCCCCACTGTTTGTCAGTTTCATTCTTATTGGCTTGCTGGAAGTCTGTTCTCACATTTCTAAATGGAAACCGAGTATTTCCTTTGAAATTTTCTTACCTTGTTTTATTTTTGGGTGTCAACCTTTTTCATTTTAGTCCTGTGAAG
>NW_027978384.1:0-1091 GCF_054177405.1 Leptonychotes weddellii
CCTGGGTGGCTCAGTTGGTTAAGCGACTGCCTTCGGCTCAGGTCATGATCCTGGAGTCCCGGGATCGAGTCCCGCATCGGGCTCCCTGCTCGGCAGGGAGTCTGCTTCTCCCTCTGACCTTCCTCCCTCTCATGCTCTCTGTCTCTCATTCTCTCTCTCTCAAATAAATAAATAAAATCTTTAAAAAAAAAAAAAGAAAAACAGAAACATACAAACAGAATAATGAAGAAAAAGCATGACTAGGTATTTCACAAAATATAAATGGCCAATAAACATATGAAAAAACTGTTCATCTTCAGAGTAACCAAGTAAGTAAATTAACACTAAAAAGAGCCATTTTCACCAATCAAATCGCAGATTTTGAAAAATAAGTTAATAGGTATAAAATTGTTTCTATAGGTCAAAATGATCAACTGTTGACAATTTCACATGGTTCAACCTAATATCTAGGACTGGAGAAGGAAAATCAGTATTCTTATATATGATATGTAAATTGAACCAGCCTTTTTGAATCACAATTTGGAAATGAGCTTCAAGTCTTTAAAATGTTTGTATAGTTTAACCTAGTGATTCTATTCCTAGTAGTCTATGCTAAAAGGAACAAATACACTGATTTTTTTGCAAAGAAATAACTTATTAAATAGGTACTTTATATCTGTTAAATGTTCAATATAGAGGACTTAAATAAATAAATGATAGCTCATCAAAAGTTTTAACTGGACTACTATCCAGCCATTAAAAAGCACATACTCAAACGATATTTAAAGATACGGGGCTAGGGCCCCTGGGTGACACAGTCTGTTGAGAGTCCGACTCCTGGTTTTGACGCAGGTTGTGATCTCAGTCATGGGATCGAGCCCCACATCGGGCTGTGCACCCTGCGCTCAGTGCGGAGTCAGCTTGAGTTTCTCTCTCCCTGTCCCTCTGCCCCTCCCTAGTATGTGTGCACTCTCTCTAAAATAAATAAATAAATCTTAAAAAAAAATAAAGATACAGGGTCACGATCACATCACAATGTTAGGTAAAAATAACAGAGTATAAAGTGAAATGTACAGTTTGGCAATTCCTCCAAAAGTTAAACAGAATCACCA
>NW_027978385.1:0-204 GCF_054177405.1 Leptonychotes weddellii
GGGCGCCTGAGTGGCTCAGTTGGTTAAGCGACTGCCTTCGGCTCAGGTCATGATCCTGGAGTCCCGGGATCGAGTCCCACATCGGGCTCCCTGCTCGGTGGGGAGCCTGCTTCTCCCTCTGACCCTCCCCCCTCTCATGTGCTCTCTCTCTCTCATTCTCTCTGTCTCAAATAAATAAATAAAATCTTTAAAAAAAAAAAAAAA
>NW_027978386.1:0-204 GCF_054177405.1 Leptonychotes weddellii
GGGCGCCTGGGTGGCTCAGTCGTTAAGCGTCTGCCTTCGGCTCAGGTCATGATCCCAGGGTCCTGGGATCGAGCCCCGCATCGGGCTCCCTGCTCCGCGGGAAGCCTGCTTCTCCCTCTCCCACTCCCCCTGCTTGTGTTCCCTCTCTCGCTGTGTCTCTCTCTGTCAAATAAATAAATAAAATCTTTAAAAAAAAAATAAATA
>NW_027978387.1:0-204 GCF_054177405.1 Leptonychotes weddellii
AGATGGTCATCAGTCCTCGGGAATTCAGGTTTTTGTTAACATGCCATAACCTAGCCTAGCCCACCCTGTATAGTGCATCATCCTTCTGATCCCAGTGATCTGTTCAGTGATGGGTTTGTAACTGATTTAGAGTGAGAATAACTCTCAGGGCCTTTATGCATATCCATGGGACAGCTTCCCCTTTTCCACTGAACTTGGAGTTAT
>NW_027978388.1:0-204 GCF_054177405.1 Leptonychotes weddellii
CTGGGTGGCTCAGTTGGTTAAGCGACTGCCTTCGGCTCAGGTCATGATCCTGGAGTCCCTGGATCGAGTCCCGCATCGGGCTCCCTGCTCGGCAGGGAGCCTGCTTCTCCCTCTGACCCTCCCCCCTCTCATGTGCTCTCTCTCTCTCATTCTCTCTGTCTCAAATAAATAAATAAAATCTTAAAAAAAAAAAAAAAAAAAAAA
>NW_027978389.1:0-204 GCF_054177405.1 Leptonychotes weddellii
GGTGATGGGTATTGAGGAGGGCACATTCTGCATGGAGCACTGGGTGTTATGCACAAACAATGAATCATGGAACACTACATCTAAAACTAATGATGTAATGTATGGGGATTAACATAAGAATAAAAAAATTTAAAAAAAAAGAATAGTGCAGAAATATGAACTATAAACAGTTAAGATATTACAAAATTAACCTCCACTTTATGA
>NW_027978390.1:0-204 GCF_054177405.1 Leptonychotes weddellii
AGATGTTACTGGTTTTCTGCCTTTTAGACACACAGCAGGGTTGTATTTCCCCATTCCCCTTTAGTTGGGTGAAGCCATGCGACACGCTTTAGAAAGTTAGGAGTTATGAATAGAACATTGGCGGGAGACTTCATTGCTAAGTGAGAGATGTTCTAGACTTTTCTTTCCCTCCACATGGACCAGGTATGTTTGAAATGGTAGCTG
>NW_027978391.1:0-204 GCF_054177405.1 Leptonychotes weddellii
GGGGCGGGGGGGGGGGGGGGGAGCCTGGCCAGGAAGTTACCACATTAGTGTGCCTACTCTGACCTCCTGCCCCATGACACGTGCTTTCCCTTGGACTCTAGTATCCCAGCGGCGCCCTGAGGCATGTTATTGTTGCCTGGAATGGGGCTAAATAAAAGCCAATCAGTATACAGTTGATTTAAGGAAAATGGTAAATAAAGTTAC
>NW_027978392.1:0-204 GCF_054177405.1 Leptonychotes weddellii
TTTAGGGCGCCTGGGTGGCTCAGTTGGTTAAGCCACTGCCTTCGGCTCAGGTCATGATCCTGGAGTCCCGGGATCGAGTCCCGCATCGGGCTCCCTGCTTGGCAGGGAGTCTGCTTCTCCCTCTGACCCTCCCCCCTCTCATGTGCTTTCTCTCATTCTCTCTCTCTCAAAATAAATAAATAAAATCTTTAAAAAAAAAAAAAA
>NW_027978393.1:0-204 GCF_054177405.1 Leptonychotes weddellii
ACAGGTCGAAGTGCCCACGTGAAACAGACACCCGAAACTGCCCATGCTCCAGACTGGAGTCCCGACCTCCCCCAGCCTCGCTCAGGTGCGGCCTCCCCACCTCAGGGGCTCGCACAGCGCTCCTCGGGCTCCCGGGGCCCACTCCGCGCGTCAAGGCCCCGCAGCACGTGGCGCTGGACCCCAGGAGGCCCAAGAGGGGCCGCG
>NW_027978394.1:0-204 GCF_054177405.1 Leptonychotes weddellii
AACACTTCATCTAGAACTAATGATGTAATGTATGGGGATTAACATAAGAATAAAAAAAAAAAGAAAAAAGTTACGGCAAAAAAAAAAACAAACAAAAAAAACTAATGCTGTAATGTATGGTGATTAACATAACATAATAAAATAAATAAATTGAAAAAATTGAAAAAAATAAGTAAAGGGAATTATTATGCTAGTATTATATTA
>NW_027978395.1:0-12287 GCF_054177405.1 Leptonychotes weddellii
CCCCACCCCCTTTGAGTTTTAAAAGCACTCCTGGATCCCTGATGGGAAAGGGGCTCCCAGCACATCTAGACTGGACACTCCCTATATGCTTTGTCACCTACATCTGGGGCTCCCCACTCTAGGTCCTCAGCTACGGGAGAAGTGGTCAGTGGCAGATGGCCTGCTCTGCCACGTTGGCCAAGCCCTTCACGGAGTTTATGCAGACCTGCAGATGACTTTATCCTGCCCCTCATCTTCCCTTCCTCTCTCTCTCTCTCTCTCCTCTGTCCTCAACATCCTAGTCTTGAGGCTACCCCCTCTTCTCAGGGTTTTCTGTCCCTGTAGCCACCTTGTCATGCTCCAGCCCTCCCCATGCAATGTTGTTCTTTCAGCCTGCCCTCCACCCCCCATTCCTCCCACCCCAAGGCCGGAGCCTCAAGGCTTACAGTGTTGGCCTTGTTGGGCAGGGCCCCAAGGCTGCTGGTTACCCTTGAGACTTGGGCAGATCTGGGTGGGAGGGAGGGGGGAGGGAGAACCGCAGGTGGGAGGGGTAGAGGGAGACCTAGGCTGACTAAGACATGACACAGTGGCCTTGCTTTGGAGGGACTTGGAGTGTCTGTGGAGAGACAGGAGAAAGAATGAATATATTAATTGTACACACATATATGCAGAAACTGAAAAGGTGGGGTAATCAATCGTCCTAGTTTGCCTAGAACATGGAGCTTTCAATGTTAAAGCCAGGAGGGTCTTGGAGAGACCAGCATGAGTTGGACACCCTGCTGAAAAGTGACCTAAACACGCCTTCCAAGCAACACAGGTGAAAAAGCTAATTACTGAGATGTGACCAGCATGAGCTGAGTTAGGCGCAGTCAGTCAGAAAGGGTTTCCTGGAGAAGGTGCCTTTGAGCTTCCTTGAAGGAGGTGGGCTTTGGAGAGGACGTGCCACGTGTGGGAGGTCACGCATGGACAAACTGCCTTGTGGTAGGATAGCCCCGGGCCCTGGGATGGAGACCAGGGATCCCACGGGGTCTGGAGAGATCCTGGAGGGCTTTGTATAAGGTGCACTTGCTACCTGAGCCTTAAATTTGGGGAGCGGGGAGAGTGAGCCTCCCAGGCAGGCTTCTCAGTGCCCCCAGTGGGAGCAGTGGCCCTGGCCTGCACTCAGCCGGCACACACTTGCACGCGCTTTCCTTGTGAGAGGCGCTGGGGGATGGGCTCAGGAGCCAGTTACAAGCCGGTCCTTGCCCACCGGGAGTTCCAACCTACTGGCTGTGCTCCCGAGACAGGAACGTACGCCACACATGTGGGACAGTGGCACTTAGCTGAGCGGGCGCTGTATGGCATCTCATCTCCCCTTGCCAACCTTTGAAGCAGGTGTCATGACTCTTACTTCGCAGGTAAGGACACCGAGGCTGAGCGACATTGCCCAGGGTCCCCACCTGGACAGGGAAGATGCTAGGACCTGAGTGCAGGTGGTCTGATGGCAGAGCCGCTCTTTTTTTTGTTTTTCTTTTTTCTTTTTTAAAATTA
Source organism: Leptonychotes weddellii (assembly GCF_054177405.1). Lineage (NCBI taxonomy): Eukaryota > Metazoa > Chordata > Mammalia > Carnivora > Phocidae > Leptonychotes > Leptonychotes weddellii. The sequence goes on from NW_027978395.1 coordinate 1,510, forward strand.
AAAAAATTTATTTTGGGGCGCCTGGCTGGCTCAGTCAGAAGACCATGTGACTCTTGATCTTGGGGTCATGAGGTCAAGCCCCAGATTGGGTGTAAAGATGACTTAAATAAATAAAACTTTAAAAAATGTATTTTCATTGAAGTATAGTTGATACGCAATGTTACATTAGTTTCAGGTATTCAATGTAGTGATTCTCCACAAGTCTGTACGTGAGGCCCTTACGCTCACCTCAAGTGTAGCCACCGTCTGTCCCCATACACGGCCTTTACAATACCATCGACTGTGTGCCCTGTTGCTGTACCTTTCATCCCTGTGATTTATCCATTCCATAACTGGAAACCTGTACCTCCCACTCTCCTTCCCCCATTTTGCCCCCGCCCCCGCACCCACCAGTCTCTTCTCTGTATTTATGGGTCAGAGCTGCTCTTGAGTACCATGCTAGGCCATCCATTCAGCAGTGATTTATTGGACACTGACATGTTCCAGGCGCATAGGCTCGACCCTAGGAACATGGGTACGAGCAGGACAAGCATAGCCCCTCTGCTCAAGGACATGACAGCCCAATGGGGGGGTGGAGTTGTGGAGTCGAGGGGAAGAGGGTTTATCCAGGTTCTGAGGCTCTGATAGTGTAAGCACAGAAACCAGGGGCAGAGGGCGTGGTGTACAGAGAGCTGTGCCCAGCGCGGCCTGGAGGAAGAGATGTCCGCATTGCTGTCTGAAGGACAGAAGCTGCCAGGTGGACGAGGGGCGGCTGACAGGCAAGAGAGTCCCAGGCACAGAGAGCCGCATGGACAAAGGCCCGGAAGGAGGAGAGGATGCCCCCCTGGGGACAAGTGAGTTGGGGAAGAACGGCTTGTGGGTAAGGGTGGAGAGCTGATGGAGGAGGCAGGTGGGCCCAGAGCCAGGGTGCCTCGGAAGCCACTGCCTTGGAGGCAAGCATCATCTCGTGGTGCTATCCACTGCCCTCCCCTTCTTCCATCAGAGTCCTCGGGTAGTTATTCACATGCTCAGACCTAATCAAACTGTTGACTCCAAGGCTGCAACCTGGGAATCAACAATTTTTAACAAACGCCCCAGGGGATGCTGCCCACTGCTCTGGGTATAGTTGGCTTCACTGAAAGGGTTTAGGCAAGCACCCCGTTTTTGACATGGAGCTCTCTCTGCCTGTAGGGCAGACAGTGGGGCAGGGAGGCAGGGCCGGTGGCCGGGAGAGCAACGAAGAGCTGCTGAGGGGGCGATGGGGAGGGCGAGTGGAAGATAGGTGACTGGGCAGGGTTGAGGGGAGTCAGGGACAAACCCCAGGTTCTGGCTCAGGCTGTGGGTGGATGGGTTGGGAGGGAATACAGGAGCAGAAGGAAAGAGTTTTGGGGGCAGAGGGAGTTGACTTGCATCTAGGTGGGTTTGAGGAGTCTGCAGTGTTGTCCAGGGCTGTTAGGTTTGGAGGGGGCAGCCGGGCAGGGGAGAGAGTAGAACATGGGCATGTCTACAGGAATCCGAGGTCACAGGGAGTGGATGCAGCTTCCCCAAGGGAACATGTGTCGGGGGGTGGGAGGGGTCCCACATTGGAAGAACCTCAGAGAGTGTTTTCATTAGAGGGGGCAGGAGGAAAGAAGCCTGAGAAAGAACAGCCGGAGGGAGAGGAGGGAGCTGAGTTAGGGAAGAGCGGGTCCCTGAAGACAAGGTCGGCCGGGAGAGAGATCCAGTAAACAGGCCAGCACGCCTAGCATTGCAGAGGTGGCCTTGGACAGGACAGTGTGACCAGGAGGAGCGGATCCATAGCAGGAAAGGATGGAAGATAAAGGCGAAAAGCCGGGCTGTGTGGGTCACAGACTGCCAAGCCGAGCAGTTTGAACTTTGCCCCTTGGCTGTGGGCAGCTGGGGAAGTTTCAGGGGCAAGGCGGTGACGTAATAGGAAAGGACAGCTTTTTGACTGAGCACCCGCAGTGGGTCGGGTGCTGGGCTAAGTGCTTCAGGCCTTGCTCTTTAACGAGAAACTCAGAAACATTCCCCGTGGCACAGAAACATCCCCCGGGTTGGTCCCTGCTGTGTGGCTGCGGCGTCATGGGGTGTAAAGGAGGTGGTTCGGGCGCTACCTGGGGCTGGGATGGGTGGGGAGAGCAGGAGACACGGATGGGCAGACGGGGCATGGGGGGCCTGGACTTGGGTGCAGGCAGTGGAGGGGAGGGCAGGAGGGGGTTTAGACAAAGGTGAGGAGGTGAGTGTGAGCCTTTGTAGGGGTGAGGGCAACTGGAGGGCAGGAGCTCATTTGGCCTGAGTCCCACAGAGTTGAGAGTATCCCAGCAAGAGCCTAGGATGGGGGTGCAAGGCAGGGCGGTGTCATCCCCCGAAGCCCCAACTGCTTGACTCCAAATCTGCGTCTCTCACTGTCCTGACCTTCTGGATGCTTCCCAACAACCCGGAGAGGGGGCTCTTATCTGTCCCAGTTTGCAGAGGAAGAGTCTGAGACCCCACAGATCTTGGGACCGGCCAGGGCCATGTGGCTGATCGGTGGCAGCCCAGACCCGACCTCTCTGCCCAACCGCAACCCTTTGCCTTCCCTGTGGCCCCTCTAGGTGCTCCAGAGGGCAGGCGAGGTGGGACCACCTATATAACTGAGCTCATTTTTTCTAAAACAGAGCAAGCCACTTCCTTCTCCCTCTGACCCCCAGAAGCCCCGGCTGTGCTCCCCACCCCATGTCCTGGTGGTCCCTTTTCCAACAGGATGACTTGGGAGACTAGAGCTAAGGCGAGTATGCATTTCAAAGGGTAGTTGTCAGCTCCTCAGACTGGCTGGGCATTTCTAGATCTATCGAAGGGTTCTAGGGCAGGGCTGTGTGTCAGGCCTGGCCCAAGAAGATGAAGAAGCTCCCCTCGTACAACTCCAGTGGTGGGCGAGCTGCCTCCTTCCTTAGTGGGTCAGAGTCCTTGCCGTCTCGAGGGGCTGGCAGTCCCGAGGTCTGGCCTCCGCTGCCTGGGCTACTCTGCTGCCCCAGTCCTGCTGTCTGGCTCTCCAGGCAGATGGGGAGTCGGGGGCCTCTCTTTCTCCTCGTGTCGTCAGCGCACTGAGCCGGGCTCTCCCGCCCTGTCGGGGGAGGGAGGACCCATAGGGCCCAGCCTCTCCCTCGGCCCCACCAGCTGTTCTCTCTCCCCAGCACCACCCCCGGGCCCACGTGGACATCTACGAGAAGCAGCTGGTGCCCTTTGGCCTGGTGCGCTTTGGCGTGGCGCCCGACCACCCCGAGGTGAAGGTGGGTGTCTCTGGGCCGGAGGAGGAGTTTGGGGACTTTGGTCAAGGTCAGGAGGGAAAGGAGGCTCCCTGGCTGCATGGAATGACCCCAGGCCCTCTGTGTGGATGCCGCACAGGTTCCCTCCTGGGGACATTGTGAGGCGAGGGTGGCGCAGCCATGATCCCTGGAGTGCCCCACCCCTAACCCCTTCCCCTCTGGGGCCTGGCAGAATGTCATCAACACCTTTACCCAGACGGCTCGCTCGGACCGATGTGCCTTCCGTGGCAACGTGGCGGTCGGCAGGGACGTGGCTGTGTCGGAGCTGCGGGCGGCCTACCATGCCGTGGTGCTAGTGAGTGCGGACGGGCGGAGGGCAGGGCAACAGCCCGAGGTAGGGTGGAAGGCGGTAGGGGAGAGGCCCAACCCACTGGGCAGGGCCTGGGGTGGCAACTGGGGAGGAGGAGCCAGAAGGAGGCCTGCCAGGGTCTGCCGGGCCCTTAGCTGGTGCCGAGGACTCTGGGTCTTTCCTCAGAGCTATGGGGCAGAGGACCATCAGGCCCTGGAAATTCCCGGTGAGGAGCTGCCTGGTGTTTTCTCGGCCCGGGCCTTTGTGGGCTGGTACAACGGGCTTCCTGAGAATCGGGAGGTGAGTTTGGGGAGCACTGCTGCTACTTCTTCCTCCCCACTCCTCAGCCAGGGCCAGGGGCCGCTCTTGGATGCCACAGCTGGGGGACTAGGGAGCCACTGTCCCAAACTGGGAGGCTCCTAGGGAGATGAGATGTGAGACATCGGCTGCCTGAGGGGGAAGGTCAACCAGGGAAGGCCTCTGGGAGAAGGTGGGGCTGGGTAGGAGAGGAGGGGCGTCAGCTGAGGCTCAGGTGGGGTGGGCTTTCCAGGTAAGGGGAAGCCTGGGGGCTCGGCTGGTGACTGGGCATGAGCTGAGATTAGCCTGACTGGGGCCAAGGCCAGGGGAGCCCTACCCAGACCTCTCCTTGCCAGCTGGCGCCAGACCTGAGTTGCGACACAGCTGTGATCCTAGGGCAAGGGAATGTGGCTCTGGATGTGGCCCGGATCCTGCTGACCCCACCTGAGCACCTGGAGGTGAGTGGGCAGGTCAGGGGCTGGAAGGGTGGAGCTGGGGTCACACCAGGGAGAGGATGCCACTGCCTGCAGGGTTCAGGCCTCACCCTCCAAGCTGAGCTCAGTGCCTCTGTTTCCCTCTCGTGCCAGGCAGAGGCCTCCTGGAAGGCAGCCCTTGAGCTTTGCTTCATACCGTTTCTCCCTTCACTTTCTGCACTCCAGCTACATGGATGGGCCTTTAAAAACAACAACTATTCAGTGTGTACATATCACTCCCCCTGCCAGTTAACCTGTGTTTATCTTAGTTCTTGGCTCAATTGTCCCTTCCTCCAGGAAGCCCTCCAGTACCACCTTAATAGGTCCATTTCCCTGCTTCTCATAGACTTGTCTACTTCTCTTTCAAAGCATGTTGTCACCACTACAGCTTTATACTTGTTGATGAATATTTGACAAGTATCACTGTCTCCACCAGATCAGAAGCTCTGTGAGGGCCGGCACCATGTCTCTCTTGCTTACCGTTGACACCCCACCCCACCCCACCCCCACGCCCCTTGCCTAGTGCCTGGCTCTTGCTACACACTCAGGAAACACTTGTTGAATGAAAGAGCAGGAGCCTGGTTCGCTACTGGTTGGAGCCCTTTGCAGAATTGGAGGCAGTGCTCCATCTGGCCACCAGGAGGCGCAGTGGTGCAATTCCCGGCTGCAGACCTCCCCGCTGAGGGTAGGAAAACCGCCGCCGAATGCAAAGTCCCCTTGCTGGTCAGCATCCGATGACTTCAAGCCCTCCTTTTGTGCCAGAAAACGGACATCACAGAGGCTGCCCTGGGGGTACTGAGGCAGAGTCGGGTGAAGACGGTGTGGATAGTGGGCCGCCGCGGACCCCTGCAAGTAGCCTTCACCATTAAGGTGCTGGGGCCAGAGGGGGATCAGGGTCCCACATAGATGGTCTGCCCTTGGGAGGTGTGGCAGGACTGAGTCCCCGAGAATGGCTGCTGCCTGGGGTGGAAGAGGGGGGAGGCAGGCAGGGCCCCGGGGGCCTGGTGCCTTCTGTGGTAGGCGGTGGTGGTGTCTCCCATCTGGGCTGGGCTCTGGGGTGGGTGCAGGAGTGGACAGTGCTCTGGCCCTGAACTCCTCCCCTACCTCCCACCCCCAAGGAGCTTCGGGAGATGATTCAGTTACCAGGAACCCGGCCCATTTTGGATCCTGCGGATTTCTTGGGCCTTCAGGACAGAATCAAGGGTGAGGGGCCCTGACCCGGCCCCCTAGCTCACTAGGGAGGCGATGGTCTAGGTCAGAGAGGGCTTGGGGGAGGGCTTTGGGAGAGAGGGCTGTAATCCAGGGCAGGCCTGCCTGAAATGTTCTCATTGCTGACAGAGGTTCCCCGGCAGAGGAAGCGGCTGACAGAACTTCTCCTTCGAACAGCCACGGAGAAGCCAGGGGTGGAGGAGGCTGCCCGCCAGGCGCTGGCCTCCCGCACCTGGGGCCTCCGCTTCTTCCGAAGCCCCCAGCGGGTGCTGCCCTCACCAGACGGGCGACGGGTAGCTGGCGTTCGCCTTGCAGTCACCAGACTGGAGGTGAGTCTCGTGTTACCCAGAGACACCCCTTTCTCAAGTCTCCCCACCCCAGCCTGGTGTTGCCCACACTCTCCTCAACAGGGTGTTGGTGAGGCCACCCGCGCAGCGCCCACTGGAGACACGGAAGACCTCCCTTGTGGGCTGGTACTGAGCAGTGTTGGGTATAAGAGCCGTCCCATCGACCCCAGTGTGCCCTTTGACCCCAAACTTGGGGTCATCCCCAATATGGAAGGCCGGGTTATAGATGTGCCAGGTGAGAGGATGCAGGGAGGCTAGGCACCAAACTATCGTGGGGGATGGAGAGGCTGCTGTCTCCCATTCATTCATTCGGCCAGTGACATGCACTAAGAAACTGCCCTGTCCCCTGGAGCCCATCCTGGGGACCAGCCACCCTCCTCCTGCCTCGAGCTGGGAGGGAAGTTCCCAGGCTAGCCGACATGCCCGCGTATGCCTGCTTACCTCGTCGTGCACTTGACCGAGGCCTGCTCCGGGCTAGGCCCCCGTGCTCGGGGCTGGGATTAGAGATCACACGACAGCCCCTGTCCTAAGGGACCCTCCGGTCTGGTTAAATACCCACATGCCTGCCTACTCATTCATCCCGTTCATGTTTAGAAGGGCCTGCTGAGACTGGAGGCGGGGCAAAGCCCATCTCCTACCCTCAGGGAGCTCCTGGCCGAGGGCGAGACTGAGGCGGGAGGGGTGGCGTGGTAAAAACAGGTTGAGAGGAGGCCAGCGCGCTGGGCCAGGAGCCACAGTGGGCCCAAGTGGCAGGGCTGCTGGGAGGACTTGGGGTGTGTGGATGTGCGTGCCTGTGTGCGTGTGCACGTGTGTGTGTGTACTGGGGGCTCAGGCTTGCCAACAGTATGCAGCCACCTCCCCTTTACTGAGCCTGGGTTGTCCCTTGCCAGGCCTCTACTGCAGCGGCTGGGTGAAGCGGGGGCCCATAGGGGTCATTGCCACTACCATGGCCGACAGCTTCCTCACTGGCCAGATGCTGCTGCAGGACCTGAAGGCCGGTCTGCTGCCATCTGGTCCCAAGCCTGGCTATGCGACCATCGAGGCCCTGCTCAGCAGCCGAGGTCTGGGCCCCGTGTGAGCTCTTGGGAGGCGTGGTGGGCAGCCCTGGGCCTTTCCGCTGTTTGGGAGGGGGTGCTCTGGGCTGGGGGTGGAAGAGGAGGAGTGGGAAGCAGTGACTCATCTTCCTGTGCTTCAGGGGTCCGGCCTGTCTCTTTCTCGGACTGGGAGAAGCTGGATGCCGAGGAGGTGTCCCGGGGCAAGGGTGCCGGGAAGCCCAGGGAGAAGTTGCTGGATCCTCAGGAGATGCTGCGGCTGCTGGGGCGCCGAGCCTAGATCCCAGCCTGGCTGGCAGGGAGAGAAGGCATGCTGTGCGTGGGAGAGGGGCCTGGGTCAGTCAGTGGGACTCTGCACTACAGCTGGGTCGCCTGCCCGCCCTGGCACCCGGTCTTGGCTGCCTCTTTTCCAGGGGCCTCTGAGCACTTCCTCCTGGCAGAAGGTTGCCCTTGCTAGAGATAACCTTAGATAGGGATGGGTGGAGGTGCAGGCTTTCCTCCTTCCCACCTCTTTCCTGTCAGACTGTGGAGGGTCACCAGGTCAGGAATATACTGGAAATAAAAGAGCTGTAATGGAGGGCCAGTGGTTGATATGTGACTTCTTTTGGGGCCTGGGGTCACCTTCCAGCCACAGCTCCCCTCCTGTCACCAGGTGGCGCTGCAGAGCCAGTTCCCTGCTCAGGGGCCTCTTGGGGGCTTGAGGGGGTTTGGCAGCCAGGCCTGGAACCCACTGTCCCTCTCTCTCACGGCTTGGCTCTGCTGCTGCGACCTGCCTGGCTGCCTTCTGCTCACGCTGCAGACATCCTGGGACCCCAGCCTGCCTGCTCTGCTGGCCCTTCGGCCCAGCTCCCTTTCTGGTTAGCCCTCAGTAGAACCAAAACGAGAAGAGAAAAGCAGGAGTGAGGAGTCTGGGCAGCAGCTTGCCCCAGGCCCCGCCTGTGGCCGAGAGCATCTGGTATGGGTCCTCCCTCTCTGTCCACTCCCAAGGCCTTCCCACCTCTTGGTTTCCAGCCACATGGACAAGCCTTTTAAAAATAGTACCTCGTCTCTGTCGTGCTCTACAGTTTACAAGGCGTGTTCACCATCTTTTATGCCAGTCCCAAGAGGCTGGTCTCACTTCAGAGACTGAGGAGTCCCCGGAATTAAATGGCCCAAGGTCACACAGCTAGTGAGCTGTGGGCTCGAACCCAGGGCTCCAAGCCGGCTGCTGGTTTCTCCGAGGCAGCACTTGGCCCCGAGTGTCAGGTCTGGGGACACAGTCCTGGAGAAGGGAGAAGGGACCCAGGCGTCCCGCGCGCGGGCGGGCAAGGAGGGGCCTGGAGCGGGCGGCGGGGCGGGCCGGGGCGGGCCGGGGCGGGCCGGGGCGGGGCGGAGGCGGCGGGCCCCGGTGGGGCGGGCCCGCGCGGGCGGCGGCGAGCGCTCCGCCACAGCCGGCTGGCGAGCCCTGGGAGCCGGAGGCGCGGCGTGCAGCCCAGCCCGGGACGGAGCCGGGCGCCGAGCGGACTCCGGGAGGGCGCGGGGCGCGGGGGGCGGGGGCGGGAGCCGGGCCAGCTCAGCCCGCCAGGCCGCACCACCGACCGACACGGGCCCCGCGTTGCCCGGGCTCCGGTGCCCGCCGAGCTAGGACGGAGCGCGCCAGCGCGCGGGGCCGAGGCGCCGGGACATGCAGCGCGCGGGAGGCGGCCGGCGCGGGCTCTCGGCGCGGGCGCAGCGCCCCTTCCCCCCGGTGAGTGGCGGGTGGCGAGCCGGGGACGCCAACTTCGCCGCCAACTTGGGGCTGGGCTCGGGCGCCGCGCGGGCAAGGACGGCGGAGACGGACCCGGGACTCCCGGGGACAGTCTGGCCGGCGCCGGGAGCCCGAGGAGGGGGCGGCCGGGGACCCGGGACCCTCGGGGACCGGGCCTGGGGTTCGGACCCGGGCGGGCGGAGGGGAGGCGGGGCAGGGAGGCCGAGGTGACAGGCGCGCGGCGGACGCGAGGGAAGGACGCGGGTGAGGCGCCCGAGACGTTCGTCTCCCCGGTCGCCGAGCCCTCCAGCTCCTCCTTCGCTGGGCGTCCGGCGCCGCGGGGGAGGGGGCGGTGCGGGGACGCGGGAGTCTGGGCCGCCGGCCCCCGCAACTGTTGCTGCTGGAAGCCGCTGGGGCGGGGAGCTGGGCCAGGAGCGGGGGCCGCCACTGCGCGAAGGGCGCCGGAGAGGGCCTGGGCAGAGAGGACGAAAGGGGGCTGTCGGTGGCTCCGGGAGCTCGGGCCCCCGCCTCCCGGAGGTCTGCTGAGCACCTTTTGCGCGCCTCTCCCTTGACACCCCCGCCCCTTCACACGCTGCGAGTCCCCCCAGATCCTTATCCCACCCCCCACCCCCAGCTCTCCTTCTTCCGCTCCTCTGCCCCGCATAACGTTCCCTCCTCTGACCTCAGGGAATCAGCGCGGGCTTCACGGGGTGGTGGGGACCCGGGCTCCGAGGGCGCAAAGGCGCAAAAGGAAGGCTGGACGAAGAGGACCATGGGGGAACCGTGAGGCCCGGAGCGCTGGGCCCTGGCTGTCGCACCAGCGGGTTGCTCAGGTCTCCCGGGGCTTCGACAAGGATCCCCGACGGCGGGGAAGGGAAGCCCGGAGCCTCCTGCTGCGGAAGGCGTTTCGTGCCCAGGCCCAGGAGGGCAGGGCCAGGGACTTGTGAAGGCAAGGAATCAAGCAGCCAGAAAATTCCCAAGGGTGCGCGCCACGACCCAAAGGAAGGTCCTGCTGGGTGAGCGAAGCGGGGATCCCAGCCGGGTTCTTGACACTGGCACTACCCTGGTTCCCAGCCCTGCTCACCGGGCGGGACTTCTGGCTCGGTCCCCCAGCCCTCCCGTGGTGGTACCGCCCTCGCTCGGTCTCCGACCCAGGGCCACAGGGAAATCGAGGAAGGCTCATGTGCTCTGTCTTGTAGCCCGTCTAGTTTCTGGCTGCGCCACTCGGTTTCAAGTCTGCTCCTTAACTCCGTCGTACTAAGAATTTGGATAGGAGCGTGAAGGGGACCCGGTAGATTGCAAACCAGATTTCTGGGTTCGCCCCAAGCCCTGGTATCCCGCCCACAGCCCCGCCTGCCAGGCGAGCTCTCCCCTCCCACCCCGCAACCTGCGGGGCTTGCGGGGAGTGGGGGTGGGGGACCTAGGAGCCGGGGACGCCTGCAGGGAGGGGGTGGGGTGTAGCAGCGCGGCGGGGGGGGGGGGGGGGGGGGGGGGGGGGGGCCCCGCGGACGTGGTGCCCAGTTTGGCCACCAGGAGGCGTGGCACGGGTCCAGGAGCCCGGAGTCGCCGCCGCCGCCGCATCGCGAGTGTCCTTGAGCCGCGGGTGACGGTGGCTCTCGCCGCTCGCGCCCCGTCCTCCCGCGGGGGGAGCCTGATGCCACGTTCCCTATGAATTATTTATCGCCGGCCTAAAAATACCCCGAACTTCACAGCCCGAGTGTAAGAGATTCCTGCCAAGGGGAGGGGGCGGGGCGCCCCCGGGGGGCCGGGACGGAATCAGCGGGGAGGGGGAGAGTTAATCCTGGAGGGAGACTTTGGTGCCCGCGCCAGTGGAAGTGAGATGCAGGGGCGGTCTTCTCCCCTGACGCCTGGGTTCGGATTTTAGCTCAGCAAAAGTCAAGGAGGGAGGGAAACCCGACGGCAAAGTAGAGGCCGCTTACCAAAGGGCAGTGGATAGGACGGGCAGAGCAGCTCGGGTCCCTCTGCTCCCCCGAAGCAGCGCAGTTGGTGGGTGGGGCCCCTTCCTGGGGCCAAAGCTCCTGGCCTGGGAGAGGGGGGGGCCACCAGGGTCTGGGGTGTGAGTGTGCATGTGCGCACATCC
>NW_027978396.1:0-1091 GCF_054177405.1 Leptonychotes weddellii
AGCCTGCTTCTCCCTCTCCCACTCCCCCTGCTTGTGTTCCCTCTCTTGCTGTGTCTCTCTCTGTCAAATAAATAAAATTAAAAAAAAAACAAAAACAAAAACCTCTCTAATGGTTGGGATGCCTGGGTGACTCAGTCGGTTAAGCGTCTGCCTTTGGCTCAGGTCATGACCCCAGGGTCCTGGGATCAAGTCCTGCATCCGGCTTCTTGTTCAGCAGGGAGCCCTCTGCCTGCCGCTCCCCTCTGCTTGTGCTCTCTCTCTCTCTGACAAATAAATAAAAAATCTTAAAACTCTCCAATGGTTTCCCAGCCTCTTAGAATAAACCCATCTTCCTTACTACTGTCTGCTCTGGCACCTTCTACCTGCTCTGAATTCACTTTTTTTTTTTAACAGATTTTATCTTTAAGTAATCTCTACACCCAACGTGGGGCTCAAACTCACAACCCCGAGATCAAGAATCACAAGCACCACCGATTGAGCCAGCCAGGAGCCCCTGAATTCATTTATCCACCTCTTTCCCTCCTTCATTCCTCATGGATCACCCTGATGCCCCTGTGTGGGTTCATTCATCCATTCAGTGTATTTGCTGAGATCACAGTATGTGATCACTGCACAGAGTAAGAGAAACAGCAGTGAAACCAGACAATCCTGCCCACATGGAGCTGCCGTGCTCATCAGGGAGGGACAGGCAACAGCAAACAAAATGTATTAAGTGCTTTGAGAGACAATGACAAGCAAAGTAAGGGTGGAATCGGGTGGTCAGAGCAGGCCTCTTGGACGAGGTAATATTTAGAGACTCAGAGGAGAAGAAGCTGGAGAAGAGGGTATTTCAGGCAGCAGGAGCAGTGGGGGCATTGTCCCTTGGTCAGGAAACGAGCTTGGTGAGTTCTAAGACAGCGAGGAGGCTGGTGTAACCGGAGAGGAGGAAGTGAGGGCAAGTGGTGGGACAGGATTTTACTCCTAGGGAGAAGCCACCATAAGAGAGTTTGAAAAAGGAATGATTTATCTGGCTTCTGTTTCATGAGCTCTCTGGCCACAGATGGGAGATGGACTGGAGGGAAGGTAGCCCAGTGTGGAGGCTGTGAGAATGG
>NW_027978397.1:0-204 GCF_054177405.1 Leptonychotes weddellii
GAGCCAGAAAGGGAGCTCATTTCTGAGCAATAGCATAGTACTCGTAGTAACAGCAAAGATCCTTGATGACTCAAGGAATCATGGACACGGACAAACAGGAGCACATGCCCAGAGGAAGGAGAAAGGAACTGTTCCTCATTTTTCTTTTTTAAGTCCTTTCTAAGTCACTTTGTGGAATCAGGCATGTGTTTTGGTTTGGTCCTC
>NW_027978398.1:0-204 GCF_054177405.1 Leptonychotes weddellii
ATCCCAGGACCCTGGGATCATGACCTGAGCCGAAGGCAGACGCTTAATGACTGAGCCACCCAGGCACACTGTTGCTAGGGAGATCTTGTCTGAAACATTCTATTCTGTCCTCCTCAAACCCATGGGAACAATATCAATATGGAGAGACATAAAGGCCAAGCCAAATGTGCTGCTGATATAAAACATTCAGAGTGTGTTTAATCA
>NW_027978399.1:0-204 GCF_054177405.1 Leptonychotes weddellii
GGCGCCTGGGTGGCTCAGTTGGTTAAGCGACTGCCTTCGGCTCAGGTCATGATCCTGGAGTCCCTGGATCGAGTCCCGCGTCGGGCTCCCTGCTCGGCAGGGTGCCCGCTTCTCCCTCTGACCCTCCCCCCTCTCATGTGCTCTCTCTCTCTCATTCTCTCTGTCTCAAATAAATAAATAAAATCTTTAAAAAAAAAAAAAAAA
>NW_027978400.1:0-204 GCF_054177405.1 Leptonychotes weddellii
AGCCTGGTGGTGGGTATTGAGGAGGGCACATTCTGCATGGAGCACTGGGTGTTATGCACAAACAATGCATCATGGAACACTTCATCTAAAACTAATGATGTAATGTATGGTGACTAACATAATAAAATAAAACTTTTAAAAAAAAAGAGTATTAGGAGGTCAGAGCCTACTAGTAAACGACTCACATGCTGTGCCACAACAAAT
>NW_027978401.1:0-204 GCF_054177405.1 Leptonychotes weddellii
GATGTAGTGTTCCATGATTCATTGTTTGTGCATAACACCCAGTGCTCCATGCAGAACGTGCCCTCCTCAATACCCACCACCAGGCTAACCCATCCTCCCACCCCCCTCCCCTCTAGAACCCTCAGTTTGTTTTTCAGAGTCCATCGTCTCTCATGGTTCGTCTACCCCTCCGATTTCCCCCGCTTCATTCTTCCCCTCCTGCTA
>NW_027978402.1:0-204 GCF_054177405.1 Leptonychotes weddellii
AATTACACTGAGTTAAAAAATATATATGTGAAAACCAATGGACTAAGCCATTATTCCAGTTATTTCAAAAAATTTTTTTATGTTAATCCCCATACATTACATCATTAGTTTTAGATGTAGTGTTCCATGATTCATTGTTTGTGCATAACACCCAGTGCTCCATGCAGAATGTGCCCTCCTCAATACCCATTACCAGGCTCACCC
>NW_027978403.1:0-204 GCF_054177405.1 Leptonychotes weddellii
ACCCTGTTTGTTTCTCAGAGTCCATAGTCTCTCATGGTTCATCTCTCCCTCCGATTTCCCCCCCTTCATTTTTCCCTTCCTTCTCCTAATGTCCTCCATGCTATTCCTTATGTTCCACAAATAAGTGAAACCATATGATAATTGACTTTCTCTGCTTGACTTATTTCACTTAGCATAATCTCCTCCAGTCCCATCCATGTTGAT
>NW_027978404.1:0-204 GCF_054177405.1 Leptonychotes weddellii
GTCAATGGACAGAAGGCTACACAAACTGTCGTACAACCATGGGACAGGACGTCATGGCACCGTAGCAAGGGATGGAGCTCGGACATGTGCTAGCACGTGGGTGGACCCTAAGACCGTGCTGCTGAGTGAAACGGGCCAGTCACAAAGGACACATACGACACTATTCCCTTTATATGACATGTCCATAACAGGCAAATCTGTGGA
>NW_027978405.1:0-204 GCF_054177405.1 Leptonychotes weddellii
GTCAATGGACAGAAGGCTACACAAACTGTCGTACAACCATGGGACAGGACGTCATGGCACCGTAGCAAGGGATGGAGCTCGGACATGTGCTAGCACATGGGTGGACCCTAAGACCGTGCTGCTGAGTGAAACGGGCCAGTCACAAAGGACACATACGACACTATTCCCTTTATATGACATGTCCATAACAGGCAAATCTATGGA
>NW_027978406.1:0-204 GCF_054177405.1 Leptonychotes weddellii
AAAACAGGGCGCCTGGGTGGCTCAGTTGGTTAAGCGACTGCCTTCGGCTCAGGTCATGATCCTGGAGTCCCTGGATCGAGTCCCGCATCGGGCTCCCTGCTCGGCAGGGAGTCTGCTTCTCCCTCTGACCCTCCCCTCTCTCATGTGCTCTCTCTCATTCTCTCTCTCAAATAAATAAATAAATCTTTAAAAAAAAAAAAAAAG
>NW_027978407.1:0-1091 GCF_054177405.1 Leptonychotes weddellii
AAATAAATAAAATCTTTAAAAAAAAAAAAAAAAAAAAGAATTGTCATCTCCTCCCAGTGTAAGGGAAGTCAGCTGGACTTAGATTCAGAATTATGATCCCATTGCTTACTGACTAGGTTATTGTTGGCACTTAAACTATCTGAACTTAATAAACTAATGTATATGAAAATGTGCAGTGTATAATGTCTGGCACAGTATAGGTCTCCTTCTTTCCCAATTGTAGGATTGTCACTTTTAACATCTTCCCAGAAACCTTTCCAAACTTATAACATCAGCCGTTCAGCATTAGGAAACTAAAACCAAATAAAACCATATAAAACAAATCTCTAAAACTTTCATACAGATTTTTAAAGTGCTGTTTGTTCCAACCAAGCACAGGTAGATAAGAGTATTTGTTATCTATGGATTATATCATAACATAGATATAAGCATAAAATTTTTTTCTTTGATGAGACCTTGTATTCACTTCTAACACTCTTAGAATTGCTGTCTTCTATGAATATTACCCGTTGTTTATCTAAAATCTGTTAGATTTTGTATCTTTCCATACTTTGATAACTCTGGTAGAAACCACATTTGTGAGGTTTGCCACTTACCAATTTGTCATACTTGTATTTATCTGGTCTAACTTTAATCTCTTAAATTCTCAACTGCTTTCTTCTGTTAGTTTTTGTCCATATTATCAAAGCTAGTTATACTTACGGATAATCTCTGCTACTAACACTAACCAAGAGATTAGCCTGGTAAGATTCACTCTGATAAAAATAATAATTTTATTAATAACAATAAGTAATAACACACAAATATGCTTTGAAAAAACTTTAAGTATGACAGACTATGATGTTTTCACACTTGTGGCTTAATTACCTGGCCTAGTGGAGACAGGACATTATGGCACACTTAACAGTTCAGTTATCTGAGGATTAAACAATTTGTGTGGACAATCACCTTCGAAAGGGACACTGCCGGTAAGAAAAGGATTTGTGTACCAGGCCATTTCACTATAAATCATAGGATACTAGTCAATTTCTTGGTTATGATCATTAAGAAAAATAGTACCTTACCAACAGTGAAACTCAAATATTAGCATC
>NW_027978408.1:0-204 GCF_054177405.1 Leptonychotes weddellii
ATCGGGCGCCTGGGTGGCTCAGTTGGTTAAGCGACTGCCTTCGGCTCAGGTCATGACCCTGGAGTCCCAGGATCGAGTCCCACATCGGGCTCCCTGCTCAGCAGGGAGTCTGCTTCTCCCTCTGACCCTCCCCCCTCTCATGCTCTCTCTCTCTATCTCATTCTCTCTCTCAAATAAATAAATAAAATCTTTAAAAAAAAAAAA
>NW_027978409.1:0-204 GCF_054177405.1 Leptonychotes weddellii
GGGGGGGGGGGGGGGGGGGGGAGCCTGGCCAGGAAGTTACCACATTAGTGTGCCTACTCTGACCTCCTGCCCCATGACACGTGCTTTCCCTTGGACTCTAGTATCCCAGCGGCGCCCTGAGGCATGTTATTGTTGCCTGGAATGGGGCTAAATAAAAGCCAATCAGTATACAGTTGATTTAAGGAAAATGGTAAATAAAGTTAC
>NW_027978410.1:0-204 GCF_054177405.1 Leptonychotes weddellii
AGATCTTACTGGTTTTCTGCCTTTTAGACACACAGCAGGGTTGTATTTCCCCATTCCCCTTTAGTTGGGTGAAGCCATGCGACACGCTTTAGAAAGTTAGGAGTTATGAATAGAACATTGGCGGGAGACTTCATTGCTAAGTGAGAGATGTTCTAGACTTTTCTTTCCCTCCACATGGACCAGGTATGTTTGAAATGGTAGCTG
>NW_027978411.1:0-204 GCF_054177405.1 Leptonychotes weddellii
CCCCAAAAATTCCAGTAATAAGAATCAACCTTGGCTGGGGCGCCTGGGTGGCTCAGTTGGTTAAGCGACTGCCTTCGGCTCAGGTCATGATCCTGGAGTCCCGGGATCGAGTCCCGCATCGGGCTCCCTGCTCGGCAGGGAGTCTGCTTCTCCCTCTGACCCTCCTCCCTCTCATGCTCTCTGTCTCTCATTCTCTCTCAAATA
>NW_027978412.1:0-204 GCF_054177405.1 Leptonychotes weddellii
ATGATCCTGGAGCCCCGGGATCGAGTCCCGCATCGGGCTCCCTGCTCAGCGGGGGGTCTGCTTCTCCCTCTGACCCTCCCCCCTCTCATGTGCTCTCTCTGTCTCATGCTCTCTCTCTCAAATAAATAAATAAAATCTTAAAAAAAAAAAAAAAAAAGAACGTAGATTACACAAAAATTTGTCTATGTTCATTTCCCCACAGTC
>NW_027978413.1:0-204 GCF_054177405.1 Leptonychotes weddellii
ACTGTCTGGGGAAAGAGGCAGTCACATGGAGTATCTACTGTTTGCCAGTAATTTTATAAATTTTAATTATCACAGTAAATCTTTCTGCATCCCAGAGATGAAGAAACAAATGGAGACCAGGTGAACTGCCTCGAGGTCACTTAGAAGGTAAATGACAGAACCACATTAGGAACTATATTATTCTGACTCTAAAACGTGTATGTG
>NW_027978414.1:0-204 GCF_054177405.1 Leptonychotes weddellii
AAATTAAAAAAAATAAAAACAAAGATGGAAATGAGGCTGCTAAATTGATTAATTAGGAAGCCATCTGTGATTTTTGTGAAAATTGTGTCCCTGTTATGTATGGTTAGAGGTGAAACTTAAAAAAAAATCTACAGTGTAGTAAAATAGAAAAGAAGCTGTGGTTTGAAGGCAAAGGAAGTTTGAGGGAATTTTTTTTTTTTAATG
>NW_027978415.1:0-204 GCF_054177405.1 Leptonychotes weddellii
AACATGATGAAGATTGTGCTGTTTTACATGACATGTTGAGAAGCTTTCCAATTGTTCCATAAAAGTGGCAATGACAGACACTGAGAGTGTGTGAGGCACTGCCAAACATTTTGTATTTAGTGATTTATTTCATCCTAAAATGCACTGCGATAAGCTATAGCCTAGGTGCTATTTTTTTTTTTTATTCTTATGTTAATCCCCAAG
>NW_027978416.1:0-204 GCF_054177405.1 Leptonychotes weddellii
AGACTCCACCCCAAAACTGCTAGAACTCATACAGGAATTCAGTAAAGTGGCAGGATATAAAATCAATGCACAGAAATCAGTGGCATTCCTATACACCAACAACAAGACAGAAGAAAGAGAAATTAAGGAGTCGATCCCATTTACAATTGCACCCAAAACCATAAGATACCTAGGAATAAATCTAACCAAAGAGGCAAAGAATCT
>NW_027978417.1:0-204 GCF_054177405.1 Leptonychotes weddellii
CATCCATCTTCACTAATGAACTAATATTGGCACACCGTTACTAACTAAACTCCATGTTTTATCTAGATTTCCTCATTTTTTTAATCAATAACATTTTACTGTTCCAGGATCCCTTTAGGATGCCATATACATTTAGTTGTCATCTCTACTCAGGCTCCTCCAACTCCTGTGATGGTTTCTCAAAATTTCCTTGTTTTTGATGAC
>NW_027978418.1:0-1091 GCF_054177405.1 Leptonychotes weddellii
ACACCTTTCAGGCACAACTAATTCTTTTCTTTGTTTTTGTTTTTTTTTAAAGATTTTATTTATTTATTTGACAGAGACAGAGACAGTGAGAGCAGGAACACAAGCAGGGGGAGTAGGAGAGGTAGAAGCAGGCTTCCTGCTGAGCCGGGAGCCCGATGTGGGACTCGATCCCAGGACCCTGGGATCATGACCTGAGCCGAAGGCAGTCGCTTAACCAACTGAGCCACCCAGGCGCCCCTAATTCTTTTCTTTGTAAAGAGACATTTTTTATTTATTTCCGTGTGCAAAGCCTCAAGATTCTTTAGCTTGCCATTCGAAGACTGAAGAATACTCAGATGGCTAATCGTGAATAAATAAGTCCCAGACTACCCAGAAGGGATCATTAACTTGACTAATTTTGATTCCTTTTGAAGACTTAACGTCAAAAACTTACCTCGCTAAGGATTTTAACTAGTTTCCACTGTAAACACCAGTCTGGTCTGATACCTCTGCTTGTCCTGGCCTCTGGCTTTGTGTTTTCAGTGTATTTTATATCCTCCTTAGACCACACGCTCCTTATAAGCAGGGGCAGTGTCCCGCTGAGCTCTGCATTGCACATGCCTTCCGCAGAGACTGCCTCGTAGTGCAGGCTCAGTAAACGTTTGAGAGCGAGTGATTGTGAGTTTTCAGTGCAACAGGAGAGCAGTGTTTTGTCATAGGAATTTTTTGGGTCCAGCACCTTTTGAAGATGCAAGGGTCAGGCTCCTCATCAGGGGTCAGCAAACTTTTTCTGTTAAGGGCAAACAGTGCCTGCCCTAGAGCTCATGGTCCATACAGTCTCCGTGGGAACTACCCTTGTAGCACAAAGCTGCCACAGACAATACAGACATGAATGGGAATGGCTGTATTCCACATCACTTCCGTTAAAGACACTGAGGTTTCAACTTCTGTAATTTTCACCTATCAAACAGTATTCTTCGTCTTTTGATTTTTTGCAACCCTTTCAAAATGTAAATACCATTCTTGGCTCACGAGACCTAGAAAATCAGGTGGCCGGGCAATTGGCCCATAGGCCACAGTCTGAAGATTGCCGCACTAGATCATGGGACTGC
>NW_027978419.1:0-204 GCF_054177405.1 Leptonychotes weddellii
ACATGGTCTCAAAAGCTAAAGACAGCTGTAGTTCTCCTTTGTCTTCAAGTCAGAAAAAAGTGAGATGTCAAAGCAGATGAAATCGCAGGCAGCATGAGTCCCACACCATCGAAGCGCTGGCACTTACATCTGACGTGTGGCATCCCATTTCTTTAGATTTACTATCAGGAAACAGGAATTTCTAACAAACACTGTCAAATATTG
>NW_027978420.1:0-204 GCF_054177405.1 Leptonychotes weddellii
TGCTGGTCTCGAGCTGTCACTTTGGGTTATTTTCACTGTAGTCGCTGAGGAGGTTAGCTCAAAAGCAAACAGCTGAGAATGAATGAAGCAGAGAATGAGCGTGGCAGGAGAGTCCCCGGAAGGCCCAGCCTCACACGCACGGAGGTATTTCCCCAGCTCCCCTGCACGCCCCCCTGCGCACGTGCGTGTGCACATACACACACA
>NW_027978421.1:0-204 GCF_054177405.1 Leptonychotes weddellii
CTACAATGGTAGAAACATTAGACTGGCAACAGACCTATCCACAGAGACCTGGCAGGCCAGAAAGGACTGGCAGGATATATTCAGAGCACTAAATGAGAAAAATATGCAGCCAAGAATACTATATCCAGCTAGGCTGTCATTGAAAATTGAAGGAGAGATAAAAAGCTTCCAGGACAAACAAAAACTAAAGGAATTTGCAAACAC
>NW_027978422.1:0-204 GCF_054177405.1 Leptonychotes weddellii
GGGTGCCTGGGTGGCTCAGTTGGTTAAGCAACTGCCTTCGGCTCAGGTCATGATCCTGGAGTCCCAGGATCGAGTCCCACATCGGGCTCCCTGCTCGGCAGGGAGTCTGCTTCTCCCTCTGACCCTCCTCCCTCTCTCACTCCCTCTCATGCTCTCTGTCTCTCGTTCTCTCTCTCGCAAATAAATAAAATCTTAAAAAAAAAA
>NW_027978423.1:0-204 GCF_054177405.1 Leptonychotes weddellii
GGGAGGGGAAGAATGAAGCGGGGGAAATCGGAGGGGTGGACGAACCATGAGAGACAATGGACTCTGAAAAACAAACTGAGGGTTCTAGAGGGGAGGGGGGTGGGAGGATGGGTTAGCCTGGTGGTGGGTATTGAGGAGGGCACATTCTGCATGGAGCACTGGGTGTTATGCACAAACAATGAATCATGGAACACTTCATCTAGA
>NW_027978424.1:0-204 GCF_054177405.1 Leptonychotes weddellii
AGCTATGTGAACTTGGACAAGCTCCTTGATCTCAGAAAGCCTTGTTCCACCCTTGTTTACCAGATGGGGATTGAAAGTGTTTACAGGATTGTCTTATGATTGAATAAAATAAAACATGTAAAGAGCCTCGCATGGATAAGGCAAATACAGTTTTTATTGCAGCAGCCAAGTCCAGACACTTGCCTGGAGGGCTGGGTGGGGAAT
>NW_027978425.1:0-204 GCF_054177405.1 Leptonychotes weddellii
AATTCTTTTTTTTTTTTTTTTTTAAAGATTTTATTTATTTATTTGAGACAGAGAGAATGAGATACAGAGAGCATGAGAGGGAGGAGGGTCAGAGGGAGAAGCAGACTCCCTGCCGAGCAGGGAGCCCGATGCGGGACTCGATCCAGGGACTCCAGGATCATGACCTGAGCCGAAGGCAGTCGCTTAACCAACTGAGCCACCCAG
>NW_027978426.1:0-204 GCF_054177405.1 Leptonychotes weddellii
ACCTGCACCTACACCTGCATATACACCTGCACCTACACCTGCACCTACACTTGCACCTACACCTGCACCTACACCTGCATATATACCTGCACCTACACCTGCACCTACACCTGCACTTATACCTGCACCCGCAACTATACTTGCATGCACACCTGAGCCTGCACCTACACCAGCACCTGCACATGCACATAGACCTGCATTTGC
>NW_027978427.1:0-204 GCF_054177405.1 Leptonychotes weddellii
AGCACAAGTCAAACATGCAGAGGGCCTTCACACAATAGAATGACTAAAAATGCTGATTTATCCTCTATTCTACTCCATCACCACCAAATACATTTTAGGAACAACAGATTTCCCCCTATAGTACAGACAATGTAAGTAAAATAATGTTATCTTCCATGCTTGAAATTCTCCAAAGCCTTCCCACAACACTTATAATAAATCCAT
>NW_027978428.1:0-204 GCF_054177405.1 Leptonychotes weddellii
ATTCCGGACTTCAAGGTCTATTACAAAGCTGTTATCATCAAGACAGTATGGTACTGGCCAGTACCATACTGTCACAAAAACAGACACATAGATCAATGGAACAGAACAGAGAGCCCAGAAATGGACCCTCAACTTTATGGTCAACTAATCTTCGACAAAGCAGGAAAGAATGTCCAATGGAAAAAAGACAGTCTCTTCAACAAA
>NW_027978429.1:0-1091 GCF_054177405.1 Leptonychotes weddellii
CCCTGTCCCCGGCCTGTTCCCAGCTCTTAGATTTCCAGAACCGAGAACACAAACCTGCTCCTGCCCCCAGCCCGAGCAGCAGCGGGCTCGGGGGGAAGGGGCAGGGGGGCATGTGACCCTCTGCTCTGGCCCCCTGGCCCAGGCTCTTGGAAGGGGCCGGCTCAGGACACAGGCCCAGGAGCCGGCCGCGGACACTCCCTTCATCTTTCCGCTGGGCTCTGGCAGGCCGCAGCACCCCCCCCCGCCCCCCAACCACGGCGCCGCCTGCCCCTTATCTGCAGCGGTGCAAATCTGTAAGTGGATTTGCCCAGGGGGACGTGCCGGCTGGGGCCGGGATTAATTCCCTGCTTTCACTACATCCGGAAGGTGATGCCCTTGCGTCGATGTCACCAATTTTCTCTTTCCCCTAATTAACCAGAAAGCAAGGCCCGCGAGGGCAGGGCCGGCAGGGAGAAGATGAAGAATTAAAGGCGTTTGCCTGCGCAAGTCCAGAGGTTCGAGGCTTTCCATTTAGCATTTAAAAGCTTCCCCGCGCGCCTGCTGCACACAGATAGGAGGGGCACAGCGACAGCAATTTCGCCCCCGCGCACACGTCGGGGGGAGGGAGGTGGGCCAGCGGGCGCAGGTGCTCCGGCAAGGCCCGAGGCGCCGGGCTAGTGCACAGGGCTCGTGGGCCCCTCTGCTGCTGGCCTTCCTCCTCCACAGGCACAAGCGAGGCTGGAGGACAGGGCAGGGCCCCTGGAGGAGGGGGTCTCCTGGGGGGGCGGAGCGCGGCTTGCGGGGGGGCTGCATCTGGTTGGCTTTCGGGGTCTCCTGCAACCCTGTGAGGTTCACAGCCAGGGAAACAATCAGGGCCTTGTTGCCCTCGCTGGCGTGGGGCTGAGTGGGGTCTTCGGACCCCAAGCCTGGACCCCGTTGGCTAGAGTGGCCATAGCTCCCTGCGAGGGACGCTGGGACGCGCCCAAGGAAAGGGACGGGTGGAGTGCCCCGTGCAGACCCAGTGATTGGAACCCGCCTCCTGTGGGACCGCGGTGGGGGCAGGGAGCCAGCAGCGCCCCTCGGACCAGAGTTTCTCTGTCGGCCGGCTACAC
>NW_027978430.1:0-204 GCF_054177405.1 Leptonychotes weddellii
ATGTGTATCTCCTGTATTTTTTTTTTTTTTTAAAGATTTTATTTTATTTTTTATTTTTTTATTTTATTTTTTTTTTTAATTCTTATGTTAATTCCCATACATTACATCATTAGTTCTAGATAAAGTGTTCCATGATTCATTGTTCGTGCACAACACCCAGTGCTCCATGCAGAACGTGCCCTCCTCAATACCCACCACCAGGCC
>NW_027978431.1:0-204 GCF_054177405.1 Leptonychotes weddellii
CAGAGGCACGATGGCCAGATCCGGGCCGTTCGGAACCAACGGGCTGCAGCCGCCCTCGGCTGACTCGGGCAGAGCAGGGCCGGGCGCAGACGCAGGGCCCTGGGGGCTCTCAGAGGAGGGCCCACAAGCACGGCATGGCGGGTCTCAGAGGCCTTCCGGCCGGGAGCCCCATCCAAGCGCCCGGGGATCCTGGAGGCCCTGCTC
>NW_027978432.1:0-204 GCF_054177405.1 Leptonychotes weddellii
GCGCCTGGGTGGCTCAGTTGGTTAAGCGACTGCCTTCGGCTCAGGTCATGATCCTGGAGTCCCTGGATCGAGTCCCGCATCGGGCTTCCTGCTCGGCAGGGAGTCTGCTTCTCCCTCTCCCACTCCCCCTGCTTGTGTTCCCTCTCTCGCTGTGTCTTTCTCTGTCAAATAAATAAATAAAATCTTTAAAAAAAAAAAAAAAGA
>NW_027978433.1:0-204 GCF_054177405.1 Leptonychotes weddellii
AATATTTTTTTTTAAAGATTTTATTTATTTATTTGAGACAGAATGAGAGAGAGAGAGAGAGCACATGAGAGGGGAGAGGGTCAGAGGGAGAAGCAGACTCCCCGCCGAGCAGGGAGCCCGATGCGGGACTCGATCCAGGGACTCCAGGATCATGACCTGAGCCGAAGGCAGTCGCTTAACCAACTGAGCCACCCAGGCGCCCCG
>NW_027978434.1:0-204 GCF_054177405.1 Leptonychotes weddellii
AAACCAGACAAAGACCCCATCAAAAAGGAGAATTACAAACCATTATCCTTGATGAACATGGATGCAAAAATTCTCACCAAAATACTAGCTGATAGGATCCAACAGTACATTAAAAGGATTATTCACCATGACGAAGTGGGATTTATCCCTAGGCTGCAAAAAGCTTTATTTTTAAAGTGAAATCACATCTTTTCTTTGCAAACT
>NW_027978435.1:0-204 GCF_054177405.1 Leptonychotes weddellii
GCCCCTTGGCCCAGTGTGAGAAGGCCGCCCTCAGCCCTCTCGCTTCTAGGGATCCTTTTAAAAACAAATGCAGTGAAGAAAGAGAAATTAAGGAGTCGATCCCATTTACAATTGCACCCAAAACCATAAGATACCTAGGAATAAATCTAACCAAAGAGGCAAAGGATCTGTACTCAGAAAACTATAAAATACTCATGAACGAAA
>NW_027978436.1:0-204 GCF_054177405.1 Leptonychotes weddellii
GCATCTCGTTACAGCAGAAAGGATACAGCGCTGGCATGATTTATACCAACAAAGACGGCTACGCACCGCATCACACTGGACCACTCTCTTTTAAATTTATGTGGTTCTCCTAGATGCCTGTCAATGCAGGGGTATAATAACCCAATCACAGCTGTGGAAAAAAGGAGAAAAAAAATTAAGTCATCTCCAATGCTGTACCGGCAA
>NW_027978437.1:0-204 GCF_054177405.1 Leptonychotes weddellii
CTTCATTAGAATGATTTAGCCCCTTGCTACTTAAAATGTGGTTTCTGACACAGGGGCGCAGGCCTCACCTGAGAGCTTAGGGGCGCAGGCCTCACCTGAGAGCTTAGGAGAAGCGCAGAGCCCTGGGTCCCACCTCAGACCTACTTTTATCAAGATCCCAGGTGATTCTCAGGCACATTAAAGCATGAGAACCGCTGATTCCAA
>NW_027978438.1:0-204 GCF_054177405.1 Leptonychotes weddellii
ACGACGGACTCTGAAAAACAAACTGAGGGTTCTAGAGGGGAGGGGGGTGGGAGGATGGGTTAGCCTGGTGGTGGGTATTGAGAAGGGCACGTTCTGCAAGGAGCACTGGGTGTTATGCACAAACAATGAATCATGGAACACTTCATCTAAAACTAATGATGTAATGTATGGGGATTAACATAAGAATAAAAAAAAAAAAACCCA
>NW_027978439.1:0-204 GCF_054177405.1 Leptonychotes weddellii
GGGCGCCTGGGTGGCTCAGTTGGTTAAGCGACTGCCTTCGGCTCAGGTCATGATCCTGGAGTCCCGGGATCGAGTCCCGCATCGGGCTCCCTGCTCGGCAGGGAGTCTGCTTCTCCCTCTCCCACTCCCCATTTGTGTTCCCTCTCTCGCTGTGTCTTTCTCTGTCAAATAAATAAATAAAATCTTTAAAAATAAATAAATAAA
>NW_027978440.1:0-1091 GCF_054177405.1 Leptonychotes weddellii
GTCAGCCACTTCTCGTGTCCTGTAGGTTCTGGCAAACGTGGCCTACATCATCATAGAGTCCACCGAGGAGGGAACTACGGAGTATGGCTTATGGAAGGATTCTCTGTTTCTGGTAGACCTGCTGTGCTGTGGAGCCATCCTCTTCCCAGTGGTGTGGTGAGTACCCGCAGGGAGGGGGGCCACGGTGCACCCCGGGGCTTGTGTGCCAAACAAGACCAGGCCGCTGAACCAGCCTTTCGCAAACGGGTCCGAGTCACACGGGGCATCTGTGTGACAGATGCAGCTTCCTGGGTCCCCAGGCTGACCTGGGTCAGTCCCCAGGAGGAGGAGCCTGGAGTTCGTGTCTTTACGCAGTTCCTCAGTGCGTTCCGATAGAGCTGATCTGGCACTGTGGCTTTTAGCCCAGATTAGACAATAGAGAAGGGTCTGGAAAGGAGAGCTCAGCAGCAGCGTAACCTAGCAGCATGATTTGGAGGGAAGGGAGTTGAAATCCCATAAATAGCCTTTTCTTGCCAGGTTAGACGGAAGGTGCGGGAGTGCATGAACATGAACTCGTGAGAGCCCCAGCACATGAACACATAGGTATCTTCAGAACGGCAGGCTGTAGATGCATCCATTGTGCTTCAGTTCTGTAAAGAAACATCAGTACCACGTCAGTGGTTGATGAGAGAAGATATCCTTGTTAAATCTTATGCCAAGTGAAGGGAATTACTGGTTTGGTAGGAAGCAAGTAGAGGAAAAAGGGCTGGCAGAAATAAAACACTCATTCTTACAGTGATCCAGTTCCATGACTGAAAGCAGTTACTTCTTTTGGAATAAAGTTTTTCTTTGTATTTAAATTTTTTTTAAAGTGTTATTTACTTGACAGAGGGTGAGCAGAAGCAGGGGGAGCGGCAGGCAGAGGCAGAGAGAGAAGCAGGCTGCCCGCTGAGCAGGGAGCCCGATGTGGGGCTCGATCCCAGGACCCCGGGACCATGACCCGAGCTGTAGACAGACGCTTAGCAGACTGAGCCACCCAGGCGCCCCTGGAATAAAGTTTTTAAAAATATATTTACCTGCTTTCTATTAGAAATGAGGTAGTCCACAGTGCA
>NW_027978441.1:0-204 GCF_054177405.1 Leptonychotes weddellii
AGCACATATGACCATCGTACTTTCAATATTGGCAAAGAAAGTCTAAATTAAATCAAAACATGTCCACTTACTGTGTTCTTCCCATCTATATAACCATTTTAATCAAGCCAATATCAAAAGGAAGTACAAAAACCAGTACTTGAGCTACTTCATGGAACAGGTGGAATGAGAAGATCTGGGAAAATAGTTCAGATTAAAACCTTA
>NW_027978442.1:0-204 GCF_054177405.1 Leptonychotes weddellii
GCGTGAGCCTGGTGATGGGTATTGAGGAGGGCACGTTCTGCATGGAGCACTGGGTGTTATGTACAAACAATGAATCATGGAACACTGCATCTAAAACTAATGATGTAATGTACGGGGATTAACATAAGAATAAAAAGATTAAAAACAAATCGAGTGGTCCAATAACCAAGGAGAGTTTCAAAGAACCACCTCAAAAGTGGTGCC
>NW_027978443.1:0-204 GCF_054177405.1 Leptonychotes weddellii
CCTCTAAAGAGGCGCTTGTTTGGCATCTTCCTCTCTCTGCTGCTTGCTCTGCTGTCCACACTGAGGAGCCTGGTTGGTGGGATGGTGGGGAGATCGGGTGTATGACAACCCATTTCTCCTTTGAGATATTCTCCTATGTCCTCACTGCACTCACAGCTGAACTCATGTAAGAATAGTCCGCCTTCTTTCTGTTTCTCTCCGGCA
>NW_027978444.1:0-204 GCF_054177405.1 Leptonychotes weddellii
AGCTGGATAGGGATCAAACCATTCTGAACACCTACAAACCCAACAGGAGATCGAAGAAAGGAATAGCAACAACTCTCTGAACAGAAAAGCGACCACTTTCTGGAAGGTAGGACGTGCGGAGAAGTGAATCCGAGGTGATATTCGGGAGGATAGACGGCGGGGGAGGGGCCTCCGTCGGCCGCTTCTGGCAAGTGATAGAACCAC
>NW_027978445.1:0-204 GCF_054177405.1 Leptonychotes weddellii
AGCTGGATAGGGATCAAACCATTCTGAACACCTACAAACCCAACAGGAGATCGAAGAAAGGAATAGCAACAACTCTCTGAACAGAAAAGCGACCACTTTCTGGAAGGTAGGACGTGCGGAGAAGTGAATCCGAGGCGATATTCGGGAGGATAGACGGCGGGGGAGGGGCCTCCGTCGGCCGCTTCTGGCAAGTGATAGAGCCGC
>NW_027978446.1:0-204 GCF_054177405.1 Leptonychotes weddellii
AACAATTCATCTAGAACTAATGATGTAATGTATGGGGATTAACATAAGAATAAAAAAAAAATTAAAAAAAAAAAAAAAAAAAGAAAAGGTGGCTGGGTTTTGGGAATGCAGTATATAGCCTGGAAAAGATGAGGCTCTAGGGAAGGCTGGAGGTGGAGCAGAAGCAGGGGTGGGGGAGCTGGGCACATCTTCCTACCGGGCTTC
>NW_027978447.1:0-204 GCF_054177405.1 Leptonychotes weddellii
CATTTAAAAAAAAAGATTTATTTATTTATTTGTGAGTGAGGGGAGAGGGAGAGGGAGAATCTCAAGCAGACTCCCTGCTGAGCGCAGAGCCTGATGTGGGGCCCGATGTCACGCCCCTGAGATCACGACCTGAACTGAAACCAAGAGTCGGGTGTTTAACTGACTGAGCTGCCCAGGCGCCCCCCTATTGAACTTTTTTAAAAA
>NW_027978448.1:0-204 GCF_054177405.1 Leptonychotes weddellii
CCCAGGAATAAGTCCCACTTGATTGTGGTGTATGATTCTTTTAATGTACTGTTGGATTTGATTTTCTAGTATTTTTTTTTTATTCTTATGTTAATCCCCATACATTACATCATTAGTTTTAGATAAAGTGTTCCATGATTCATTGTTTGTGCATAACACCCAGTGCTCCATGCAGAATGTGCCCTCCTCAATACCCACCACCAG
>NW_027978449.1:0-1091 GCF_054177405.1 Leptonychotes weddellii
GGTGACTTCATTCTGGAATGTACAGTAGGGAAAGTGGGAGGGGAGAGTAGCTTTAGAGAAGAGAAGCCTGACAAAAACTACCTTAGCCAAGTGATCAAAGCCCACATGAACAGTGATAAATCATGTTGACAGTATGTATCCTTGATATGATGTGGTGAGAATGGCACTTTACCTCTTTGATATTCTTTCCAAAAATCCAAACCCCATATAATCTGAAAAAAATCAACAAAACTCAAAAGACATTCTACAAGCTACAAAATACCTGACAAGTATCACCTCAACACCTGTCAAGGTCACAAAAAATAAAGACTGAGAAACTGTTACAGTTTAGAGGAGTCTAAAGAGATATGCTGACTAAATGTAATATGGAATCTTGCATGGGATCCTAAAACAGAAAAGGAATATTAGGTAAAAATTAAAGAAATCTGAATAAGGTATGAAGTAGTACATCAATATTGATTCATTAGATATGACAGTTGTCCTATACTAACACAGGATGTTAACAGGAAAAGAAACTGGATGTGGGATATATGGAAACTTTCTATACTATCTTCACAATTTTTCTGTAAATCTAAAATCATTCTAAAATTAAAAATCTATTTTTAAAAATGAGAATATGGTTGTCTATCCTTTACCATCACTTGGCAAGTAGTAAAGGCAGGAAGTAAAAGAAACAACCTGAACTGTAAAGGAGTTTGTGTACATATCAATTATTCCTTGGGTTCATTTGTAAAATGACTTTCCTCAAGCATGGTTAAAACACCAAAAATTGCCATCATCTAGAATGGGCTCAAAATTGTTACTACAAATATTAGTAGTAGTAGTATTACCACTTTTCCACAATCTCCCAAAAAACTGGCATTTGCTATAGTATCTTAAGTAAATTTTTTATAAGAATATAATATTAGAGTCATGGCTCATCAGCTGATACCAGAATGAAGGGCTTCCGAGAAAGGTTAGAAGGCTCTTTAAAGTCTGAGGTAGATGTGTTTAGTAGAAGACACAAGATAATCTGATTAAAGAGCATCTGAAACTTAAAAATAAGGTGAAGATAGAGAAAAATATAAGTAAAATGGTAAAACTCTGAACTA
>NW_027978450.1:0-204 GCF_054177405.1 Leptonychotes weddellii
ACGACGGACTCTGAAAAACAAACTGAGGGTTCTAGAGGGGAGGGGGGTGGGAGGATGGGTTAGCCTGGTGGTGGGTATTGAGAAGGGCACGTTCTGCAAGGAGCACTGGGTGTTATGCACAAACAATGAATCATGGAACACTTCATCTAAAACTAATGATGTAATGTATGGGGATTAACATAAGAATAAAAAAAAAAAACCCAC
>NW_027978451.1:0-204 GCF_054177405.1 Leptonychotes weddellii
AAGGCAGAAGCTTAACGACTGAGCCACCCAGGCGTCCCGTGGGAGTCCCCATTTTAAAGATGAACAAACAACTTCAAAGAGTCAGCAGTTTGGCAGCCGTTACTGAACTTGTAAGTGGTAGAACAGGACTTGAAACTAGATCCACTGCAAGCCAGTCCACACCAGCACCCAATCTGGTGTTATTCCTACACCAGCTGGGAACCC
>NW_027978452.1:0-204 GCF_054177405.1 Leptonychotes weddellii
CCTTCCATATGTAGTGCACCTATTTCCTGGATAGGTCTGGCCAATAGAAGGCATTTGTGGAGGGTAAGACAGGAAGGGGAGGAAAAAAAAACAAACAACAAAGTCCTCTGTTACCTGTCTTTACTCTCTGTAGCACATGGTAGGCCATGTCCGGGTTCTCATCAGATGGCCCTGATTTTGTATTCTAGTACCTCCTGCTGTTCC
>NW_027978453.1:0-204 GCF_054177405.1 Leptonychotes weddellii
GAATCAACACTGAAATATAGCAATCATGTCTTCAACTTCTACAATTGTCTTTATGTGCCGACTAACATTTATGCAGCCTCTTACAGATCTTTTACCATGTATTGTAAGTTTTAGCAGTTCTGATAACATCACTAGTAGTATATAACCATGCAGAAAGCACATCACACTGACAGCACATCGGCAAAGATTCTGCACAGGTATATC
>NW_027978454.1:0-204 GCF_054177405.1 Leptonychotes weddellii
TATATATAAATTATGGTCCTCTAAAAGTTTTTTCCCTCCTATTGCCCTCACCAGATCTCTAGCCATATACTGCCCTTTAAAAAATGACAGCAATGATGTCATCTTTCCCATCAGAGAGAAAAACCTCAGTTCTCTTTTGCCTAACACAGAATTACATAGTAGCAATTCAATCGCCTTAGGTAACATGAATTGCCTGGCCTAATA
>NW_027978455.1:0-204 GCF_054177405.1 Leptonychotes weddellii
GAGTAAGGGAGCCCGACGCGGGGCTCGATCCCAGGACCCTGGGATCATGACCTGAGCCGAAGGCAGACGATTAACGACTGAGCCACCCAGGCGCCCAATACAAGGATTTTAATTCCATTTTACTCCCTACAACTTATATGTCTTGATGTTAGGTATCATATATATATATGATATATATGAGTTTAGACACAGTATTCCCATGGC
>NW_027978456.1:0-204 GCF_054177405.1 Leptonychotes weddellii
GTGCGCACTATCAGGGTATCAGGATAAAAAGATGCTCAAGGTTCTTCTGGGCCACCAACTTACAGATGTTTATAGAAGGTTAGAGTCTGAAGGGATCTTAGAAATCCTCTCACTGGGGGCGGAGCAAGATGGCGGAGGAGTAGGAGACCTGGATTTCGTCTCCTCTCAGGAATTCAGCTGGATAGGGATCAAACCATTCGGAAC
>NW_027978457.1:0-204 GCF_054177405.1 Leptonychotes weddellii
GGTGTTGGGTATTGAGGAGGGCACATTCTGCATGGAGCACTGGGTGTTATGCACAAACAATGAATCATGGAACACTTTATCTAAAACTAATGATGTAATGTATGGGGATTAACATAAGAATAAAAAATAAATAAATAAATAAATTATACTCTAGCAAAAAAAAAGAAAAAAGGAGAGAATGTGATCAGCAAGAGACTAGAACAA
>NW_027978458.1:0-204 GCF_054177405.1 Leptonychotes weddellii
AATTAAAAAAAAATAAAAACAAAGATGGAAATGAGGCTGCTAAATTGATTAATTAGGAAGCCATCTGTGATTTTTGTGAAAATTGTGTCCCTGTTATGTATGGTTAGAGGTGAAACTTAAAAAAAAATCTACAGTGTAGTAAAATAGAAAAGAAGCTGTGGTTTGAAGGCAAAGGAAGTTTGAGGGAATTTTTTTTTTTTAATG
>NW_027978459.1:0-204 GCF_054177405.1 Leptonychotes weddellii
CCTCCATTAAACACTTATATTTAGACTATAACCTAGGTATTCCAAAACCCATATAAGAAATATAATATATAGAAAGGAGAGGAGTGTTTGAGCATTCTTATCTTTTACTTCTATAAAATCTCTGCTCTGATTGCTCTTTTACTTTTATCTGGTTTGCATTTATTCTATCACTTATAAAATGCAACCATTTCCCATTTCCCTAAG
>NW_027978460.1:0-1091 GCF_054177405.1 Leptonychotes weddellii
AACACTGAAAGTGAAATTCAAATTGTAAGTAAGTGGAGTTATAGAAATAGCTGACTGTGGGAAATGTGGATGCTACCCTTACTGGAGAGACTCTAGACATGCAGCCAGATGAGCTTCAGAAAGGTGAACTTACACACAAAAATTAGGAAAATGTCTATGATGGAAAGGATAAAGATGTTCTGGGGAAGTAACACCACCAACAACAACAACAGAAATTCGTATTAAAGGAACTCTCAGAGATTTTTCATGACATTGAAGGTTCACAGGATAGAATGTTGGAGGCTGATCGAAACTGGTTGATCCTTAGGAAGGACTATGGCAACCAGCCAAGGCACAGCAAAGATGCTGGCTCCATGGAGTAAGTTAAATGGAAAAAGAAGAAGACAGACACTGCTCAGATCCCTCTTAATCAGCTTTTTACAAAAAATCAAATTCTTTAATTTCAATGTTTCTAAGGTTTTATTTATTTATTTATTTACTTACTTACTTATTTTTATTATTATGTTCAGTTAGCCAACATACAGTACATCATTAGTTTTTGATGTAGTGTTCAACAGTTCATTGGTTGTGGATAACACCCAGTTGTCTACGGCCATACTACCCTGAAAGCCCCCGATCTTGTCTAATGTTTTAAATTACAGTGTACTAAATAGATACTAGTTTTGCTATTTTTTTTTCATTTTCCTGTATATTTATAACCAATAGGGAGAGAGTTCTTAATATTTGGATAAGTTAACATCTTATCCCTTCTATGGCATGTTAAAAGCCCATAGTTAGGCAATGCATGGGTGACTCATTTGCTTAAGCATCTGACTCTTGATTTCAGTTCAGTTCATGATCTCAGGGTCGTGAGATCAAGCCCTGAGTCAGGCTCTGTGCTCAGCTGGGAGTCTGCTTGAGGACTCTCTCTCTCCCTCTCCCCCTGCCACTCCCACAACTCACAAGCTGTCTCTCTTTTTCTCTCTCTCAGATAAATAAACAAATATTTAAAAAAAGCCCATGGTCATTCCTATACACCAACAACAAGATAGAAGAAAGAGAAATCAAGGAGTCGATCCCATTTACAATTGCACCCAAAACCATAAGATACC
>NW_027978461.1:0-204 GCF_054177405.1 Leptonychotes weddellii
ATTTTCAACTTTTTGAGGAACCTCCATACAGTTTTCCAGAGTGGCTGCACCAGCTTGCATTCCCACCAACAGTGTAGGAGGGTTCCCCTTTCTCCGCATCCCCGCCAACATCTGTCGTTTCCTGACTTGTTAATTTTAGCCATTCTGACTGGTGTGAGGTGGTATCTCATTGAGGTTTTGATTTGGATTTCCCTGATGCCGAGC
>NW_027978462.1:0-204 GCF_054177405.1 Leptonychotes weddellii
ACTTGGTCTTGGCTGGCTGTTCTTGCTGATCTCCTGGGGGAGGGGCCTGTTGCCATAGTTCCCAAATGTCTTTGCTGGAGGCGGAATTGCCCCGCCCTTGCCTGGTCCAGGCTAAGTTATCTGCTTGGGTTTGCTCTCAGGAGCGTTTGTTCCCTGCAAGCTTTCCGTACAGCTTTGGAGGCGGAGAGTGAAAATGGCGGCCTC
>NW_027978463.1:0-204 GCF_054177405.1 Leptonychotes weddellii
AAGGTAGGCTCACACCCAGGTGGCAGACTCACAAACCATGATCTTGGCTATAGACCTAGAAATAGTTCCATACCCCTGAAGAATTGGTTGTAGGCTTGTTGGCTTTGATTCTGGCACCAGCACCATATAGCAAGAGACCCAGGAAGATTCATGCCCACCTATGCATCAGGGAATGGATATACAGACCTCTGTCCCAGCTGTGAA
>NW_027978464.1:0-204 GCF_054177405.1 Leptonychotes weddellii
GCTTCTTTTTTTTTTTTTTTAAAGATTTTATTTATTTATCTGACAGAGAGAGAGAGCAAGTAGGCAGAGAGACAGGCAGAGGGAGAGGGAGAAGCAGGCTGCCCGCTGAGCAGGGAGCCCGATGCGGGGCTCGATCCCAGGACCCTGGGATCATGACCTGAGCCGAAGGCAGACGCTTAACCGGCTGAGCCACCCAGGCACCCC
>NW_027978465.1:0-204 GCF_054177405.1 Leptonychotes weddellii
CCCATGAAAAAAACTACAGAACATGCAAACATGCTTAATACATGATGTTTTCAGAGCGTGAGCTAACAGCCACCCACCCACAGGAGACTAATTCACAAAGTTAAGGTGCATCCTGACAACAGCAGTAACAGCTGTCCAAAAGCAGGTGGAAATTGTCCCATGTGTCAGAGGAGAAAGATCTCCGTACATACGCGGTTTACGCAC
>NW_027978466.1:0-204 GCF_054177405.1 Leptonychotes weddellii
AGGGCTGAGCCTGGTGGTGGGTATTGAGGAGGGCACGTTCTGCATGGAGCACTGGGTGTTATGCACAAACAATTAATCATGGAACACTATATCTAAAACTAATGATGTAATATGGGGATTAACATAACAATAAAAAAATTAAAAAAAAAAAGAATGGATTCCTTACTGCCTACTTATCTAATAAGGGATGTTTATTTGAGCATC
>NW_027978467.1:0-204 GCF_054177405.1 Leptonychotes weddellii
CTTCGGCTGCTGGGCTTCATTTAAACCTTGGTCATTAAAAAGCTGTTCCTCTGTTTCCTCTGCGTGGTTCATATTTAGCCAAAGAGATTTATTTCTCCAATAAACCCCACTCTCCAGACAGCCGCATTCATCTGCTCCTCCTACTGAGGAAAGAAAAGAAGTCACCTAGAACTCTGGCGCTGGTGAAAGCAGAAAAAATGACCA
>NW_027978468.1:0-204 GCF_054177405.1 Leptonychotes weddellii
GATAGAGGGAGAGGGAGAGAGAATCTTAAGCAGGTTCCATGCTCTCAACACAGAGCCCAATGAGGGCTTGATCTCATGACCCTGAGATCATGATCTGAGCTGAAATCAAGAGTTGAACGCTTGGGGCGCCTGGGTGGCTCAGTCGTTAAGCGTCTGCCTTCGGCTCAGGTCATGATCCCAGGGTCCTGGGATCGAGCCCTGCAC
>NW_027978469.1:0-204 GCF_054177405.1 Leptonychotes weddellii
CTTCGGCTGCTGGGCTTCATTTAAACCTTGGTCATTAAAAAGCTGTTCCTCTGTTTCCTCTGCGTGGTTCATATTTAGCCAAAGAGATTTATTTCTCCAATAAACCCCACTCTCCAGACAGCCGCATTCATCTGCTCCTCCTACTGAGGAAAGAAAAGAAGTCACCTAGAACTCTGGCGCTGGTGAAAGCAGAAAAAATTACCA
>NW_027978470.1:0-204 GCF_054177405.1 Leptonychotes weddellii
GTGCCCACTATCAGGGTATCAGGATAAAAAGATGCTCAAGGTTCTTCTGGGCCACCAACTTACAGATGTTTATAGAAGGTTAGAGTCTGAAGGGATCTTAGAAATCCTCTCACTGGGGGCGGAGCAAGATGGCGGAGGAGTAGGAGACCTGGATTTCGTCTCCTCTCAGGAATTCAGCTGGATAGGGATCAAACCATTCGGAAC
>NW_027978471.1:0-1091 GCF_054177405.1 Leptonychotes weddellii
AGGTCAGAAATAGACAAAGTGGACAGTTTAATATGCTGTCATTAGGCTGTGACAGAGCTGAGAACGGGAGCCTGGGGAAAATTCTCTAGAGGAGGCAAGTTTTGAGATGAGGCTTGAAGGATAAGCTGGCAAAGGATAAAGGAGGCGAGTGTGGGCAAAACTACAGAACCCTAGGACCTGCGAGTGTCTGGCGGGGGGGGGGGTGGCGTCAGAGACAAGGCTGGAGAGAGTGATTACAACCTGCCTGTGGAGGGCCTTGCCCATTAGACTTCGGAACTTGGATGTTATCCTGTGGTGATGGCTTTAGAAAGATCCCTCCGGGGGGCCATTTGAGCACGTTCTAGAGAGAAAGGACTGGAGGAAGGTTGCTGTAATAGTCCAGCAAGACTGAAGCCGTCTTGAACTCGGCAGTGGTAGGGGAGGGGAGGGGAGGGGAGGATAGACTCCATCACGCAAGGAATTTGGTTTGCAGAATTCATCTATGAAGATGGTATATGATGAGAGGACCTGGCACAAAGGAGATGCTTACTGTGTGAATGGAAGTGGAGTATGCAGGTGGGTTGTATTACATAGGCACAAAGACCAGTTAGGTAATTTTTATGATAAACATAAATACCTGGACATTTTAAGTGAAAATATTTACTTTCCTTATAAGGAATGAATGTGAATTATGGCCATTCTGTTCTGTATGTTCAGATGACAAATTCTTTACAGATATTCATATTTAGTAACAAATTTTTCTCGATTGCTTATTATTTTGTACTGTTACAGATGTTGTATTTGATTTCAGAGTGGAGTTTGCTGTTCTGTATCATTAAATTCTCAGCGATACAATTTTTTTCAGTCCTCAGAGGATAGAAGGAATTCAGTAGTTTTGAAGCATGTACCTGTCTTCCAGGGAGTTAGAAATGCACCGAACGTCTTATTGAAAATTTTTTCCGCAAATAAAGACAGGTTTCTTTTTCTGGGAGAAAGATCATGTTGAAGATGGGACATCATGTGAGGAAGATGGGCTGCACTTGATAGCTTATGACCACTGATGCCTCGGAGCTAGAGAGAGCCCATGGCTGCCTGCTCACCCACTCTAAGTT
>NW_027978472.1:0-204 GCF_054177405.1 Leptonychotes weddellii
CGGCGGGGAGTCTGCTTCTCCCTCTGACCCTCCTCCCTCTCATGCTCTCTGTATCTCATTCTCTCTGTCTCAAATAAATAAATAAAATCTTTAAAAAAAAAAAAATAAATAAATAAATAAAAAACAATGAACGACATAAATAAAGATTCTATAGCTAACGTGTGGCACATTTGAAAAACTGAAAGACAGCTAGTGTCATCACAG
>NW_027978473.1:0-204 GCF_054177405.1 Leptonychotes weddellii
GGGATTGCATTGAATGTGTAGATTGCTCTAGGTAGCATTGACATCTTCACAATATTTGTTCTTCCAATCCATGAGCATGGAACGTTTTTCCATTTCTTTGTGTCTTCCTCAATTTCTTTCATGAGTATTTTATAGTTTTCTGAGTACAGATCCTTTGCCTCTTTGGTTAGATTTATTCCTAGGTATCTTATGGTTTTGGGTGCA
>NW_027978474.1:0-204 GCF_054177405.1 Leptonychotes weddellii
CCACATTGGTCAGGGTTCACTTGCCAAGAGCAGCAGTCCAAGCAGAGAAGGATTGATTACAGGGCGATAAATGACTCCCGGGATAGTTGGGAAGGCGGGAGAAATTGAAGAAACTCTAAGTGGAGTTTCCAGGAACGACTCCCAAAGTCACAATGCAGAATTGGGCCACCAGGGAGCTGCGGTCCTGTCATCATTCCAGCGGCA
>NW_027978475.1:0-204 GCF_054177405.1 Leptonychotes weddellii
CAGTTAGAACCAGAATAAATATTTGTTAATGAATGACATAAGCAGTTATGGAACTGTACCTTAGACTTCTGGGAAAGGAATAAAGGAACTGCATTTTGCATCTGTTTCTGGGTCTTCAGGAGGCTCAGGGCTCTGGAAATCATGCTTTGCTTTGTCATCATCACTGACTCTACAATGGCCTGTTCACAAGGTTCACTGAATGAA
>NW_027978476.1:0-204 GCF_054177405.1 Leptonychotes weddellii
AACCAGGAAATCAAAGAAGAACTTAAACAATTCATGGAAATCAATGAGAACGAAAACACATCGGTCCAAAACCTATGGGATACTGCAAAGGCGGTCCTAAGGGGGAAATACATAGCCATCCAAGCCTCACTCAAAAAAATAGAAAAATCCCGAATTCACCAACTAACTCTACACCTTAAAGAACTAGAGAAAAAGCAACAAATG
>NW_027978477.1:0-204 GCF_054177405.1 Leptonychotes weddellii
CTTCTTTTTTTTTTTTTTTTTTAGATTTTATTTATTTGTCAGGGAGAGAGAGAGCACAAGCAGGGGGAGCTGCAGGCAGAGGGAGAGGGAGAAGCAGACTGCCTGCTGAGCAGGGAGCCGGATCGTGTGGCTCAATCCCAGGACCCTGGGATCATGACCTGAGCCAAAGGCAGACACTTAACCGACTGAGCCACCCAGGCGTCC
>NW_027978478.1:0-204 GCF_054177405.1 Leptonychotes weddellii
CTAACTGGTCTCCCTGCATCTACCTCTGCCCTTTTTGGTCTAGTCCTAAACCTGTGGTAGAGTGACCCCTTTATTTATTATTTCTTTTAAGATGTTATTTTTTTTTTAAAGATTTTATTTATTTATTTGAGACAGAGAGAATGAGAGAGAGAGAGCACATGAGAGGGGTGAGGGTCAGAGGGAGAAGCAGGCTCCCTGCCGAGC
>NW_027978479.1:0-204 GCF_054177405.1 Leptonychotes weddellii
ACGGTGATCTATGTCAGTTATTTCTCAGTAAAACAGGGAAAAATAATAACTCTGCTTGGGGCCGACCCACGAATATATTTGCATTGAAAACAGAGCAGGCAGCTATGATTCAATCCAGTTGGCCTGGATTGCCCTGAGCCGTTCTCCTTAAGCCACACAGACCGACCAAGTCACCAACAAACAAAACCCTATTGGTGGTGACGG
>NW_027978480.1:0-204 GCF_054177405.1 Leptonychotes weddellii
ATTTAAAAAAAAAAGATTTATTTATTTATTTGTGAGTGAGGGGAGAGGGAGAGGGAGAATCTCAAGCAGACTCCCTGCTGAGCGCAGAGCCTGATGTGGGGCCCGATGTCACGCCCCTGAGATCACGACCTGAACTGAAACCAAGAGTCGGGTGTTTAACTGACTGAGCTGCCCAGGCGCCCCCCTATTGAACTTTTTTTAAAA
>NW_027978481.1:0-204 GCF_054177405.1 Leptonychotes weddellii
ATTTTTTTATTATTTTTATTATTTATTTTTATTTTTATTTTTTATTATTATTATTTTATTTATTTTTTATTTTTTAAATTTTTAATTATTTTATTATTTTATTTATTATTATTTTTTAATTTTTAAAATTATTTTATTTTATTTTTATTTTTTATTATTATTATTTTTTTTAATTTTTAAATTTTTTAAATTATTTTTTTATTA
>NW_027978482.1:0-1091 GCF_054177405.1 Leptonychotes weddellii
TCTATGCCTTGCAGCCTTAACTAAAAATTCCCTTAGGTTTAAGAGGTTAGATGGGTCACTTCACTGGGCCAAGCCTGGAGCCAGTGGTTCTCAGTTAAATTAAATCATAGCAAGATCTACAATGCTGTGGAGGAAGAAGACTGCCAGCGGTTTGGAAGAAAACCTAGTGTGCTATTAAAACGCACAGGGCAACGGTAAGATGTGCTGTCAGGATGGGTTGTAGAATTACTGGCATCAAACACAAAAACAGGTCTGCTAGAGGGCAGAGGGCAGGGTGAGTATGAGTCAGTTACTGAGTCCCGAAGACCTCAAGCCATTAGCTGTAGTCAAATATTGGTCCTGCCAATTACTACTAATCGATGACCTAGGACTCTGCTCGGGGCCCTCTAGTGAGAGCTAGCCATGTGCCAGCCATCCACAGCCTGGGAGGATCACTTGGTGGACATGTTGTGAGGACTGAGAGCCTGGGCCCAAGTGAGGAGAACAAGATGGCGGAGTTTACATGAACAGTTGTGAAATCCATCACAGCACTGTAGGGGAGCTCGGGTTTGGTCTTTATTTTAAGTCATTCATTGAAAAAGAAATGGCAAATACAAAGCTTTTTTTGGTTGACAGTTTCCACAAGGAAGGTTAGCAGAGCTGCCTCTCACTCCATAAACCCTGTTTCTCCCCAACTTTTCCCTGGGTGGGGCCATGTGTCTCAGTCCTCCAATTCTGGGGACTAATCTGGAGTTGCAGAAGCAGCTGGTCCTTTCTTTCCCTTGGATCAAAGGCACTGAAGAGAATCTGCACATAGAGAGGCCAGGGAATCCTGTGAGGGAATCATTGGGGATGATTCCTCCAAATCCTTCCAGATTGTTTTTCTTTCCATTCCTTCTCTCTCTCTGATTCTCTCTCGCTCAATCTCTCTCTCTCTCTCATGAATTTACACATTTTGACCTTCCTCAAAAGCACTGTCAGAAAAGGGCCAGAGATTTGCTGCTGATTGTTTTCTAATTCTGGTTGGATCCCTAGTTGTTACTTAATAGGTTAGAGAATTTGGAAGATCAGGGAAAATCCAAAACTGGACATAGCCTAGATGTTTACAGACC
>NW_027978483.1:0-204 GCF_054177405.1 Leptonychotes weddellii
ATATATGATGTTAGCATCTGTTAGGATATATAACTTTGCCCTGATCATTGGTAATGATCCTTCTTGCTCTCTCTTACACCAAAATGTCTACATTCCTACCTGCTGTCCAGCCATTTGGTCTAATGCATATTCCACTATCGTACACCCTTAATGTGACCATAGTTTCTGGACTCTTCTGTAAACCCTTGGACCTTTCTAGAGGAT
>NW_027978484.1:0-204 GCF_054177405.1 Leptonychotes weddellii
CTTTCTGAACCCTCATTTAAAGATGGGTTCAAATTTTTAAAAATCCAAAGCACATTAAATGGGATCTATTAAAAATAACCAAATTGCTAGAATTCTCAAAATTTAGGGACTCAGATATAAGCCCGGTTTTCTATCCAATTCAAGCTACTTATCAATAGCAGCTCCAAAGTCAAGTATGAACTTTTGATGAATTTCAGGCGTGAC
>NW_027978485.1:0-204 GCF_054177405.1 Leptonychotes weddellii
GCCTGGGTGGCTCAGTTGGTTAAGCGACTGCCTTCAGCTCAGGTCATGATCCTGGAGTCCCGGGATCGAGTCCCGCATCGGGCTCCCTGCTCGGCAGGGAGTCTGCTTCTCCCTCTGGCCCTCCCCCTCTCATGCTCTCTCTCTCTCTCTCTCTCATTCTCGCTCTCAAATAAATAAATAAAATCTTAAAAAAAAAAAAAAAAA
>NW_027978486.1:0-204 GCF_054177405.1 Leptonychotes weddellii
GGCCCAGCCTGGTGATGGGTATTAAAGAGGGCACGTTCTGCATGGAGCACTGGGTGTTATACGCAAACAATGAATCATGGAACACTACATCAAAAACTAATGATGTAATGTTTGGTGATTAACATAATATAATAAAATAAAAAAATAAATAAAAATCAATCATTTATGGTAAAATAATCACAGTGTATATATAATAGCCACAAA
>NW_027978487.1:0-204 GCF_054177405.1 Leptonychotes weddellii
AATATTCTTTTTGCTTTCCAAAT
The DNA here is from genome assembly GCF_054177405.1 of Leptonychotes weddellii. Classification (NCBI taxonomy): domain Eukaryota; kingdom Metazoa; phylum Chordata; class Mammalia; order Carnivora; family Phocidae; genus Leptonychotes; species Leptonychotes weddellii. The sequence goes on from NW_027978487.1 coordinate 24, forward strand.
TTCCCCCCAATGAGTTCCTCTTAAGTTTGTAACTGGGAAAATTATTTATAAATAAAAAAACTATGCACGGTTCAGGATATAGAACCATAAATAAATTTGTTGAAGTCACTGCAATCATATTAAGTCATTTTATTTTCTGTTTCTTTGAACTGTTTTATCTCAGTTTGAGGTAGACAAGAAA
>NW_027978488.1:0-204 GCF_054177405.1 Leptonychotes weddellii
GAATCAACACTGAAATATAGCAATCATGTCTTCAACTTCTACAATTGTCTTTATGTGCCGACTAACATTTATGCAGCCTCTTACAGATCTTTTACCATGTATTGGAAGTTTTAGCAGTTCTGATAACATCACTAGTAGTATATAACCATGCAGAAAGCACATCACACTGACAGCACATCGGCAAAGATTCTGCACAGGTATATC
>NW_027978489.1:0-204 GCF_054177405.1 Leptonychotes weddellii
CAAAAAATGAATCATGGAACACTTCATCTAGAACTAATGATGTAATGTATGGGGATTAACATAAGAATTAAAAAAAAAAAAAGATTTCTAAAAAAAAAAAAAAATATCATAGGTGACCGTATGAAGCCTAAGTCTTCCCTCATTTTGGAGGCCAAGAAACCCAGGATAAAAGGGTTAAGGAGTAAGGTAGGCTTCCCATTCCAA
>NW_027978490.1:0-204 GCF_054177405.1 Leptonychotes weddellii
ACTGATTTTAATATATATGATTAAATAGATCTATTAAATTATAAGTTATAAATATGTAATAGATTTAATTTTATATTTATATGTTATCAAGGCAGAATGAGTAGAAGTATATTACTCTCTTGTTTTTAGAATTTGTTGAAAATAATGTTTCAGGTTTGTCATTTGACTTTTCATGTTTTTGGTGATTTTTTTTTTTTTTTAAGA
>NW_027978491.1:0-204 GCF_054177405.1 Leptonychotes weddellii
TAATCAGCTGGGCTATCAGGTTTGCATTTGCACAGATAAATTTTGCCTGCAGAGTAGAAAAGATTGAAGGCCGGATAGAATGGATATGGGTAGACCCGCCAGGAGGCTCGTGGATGGAGCAGCCCAGATGGGAGACAGGAGCTGTGGACAGGGTGGTGGTGTGATGGAAAAGTGGGCCCATTAGAAAGAGATTTAGGAGATGAA
>NW_027978492.1:0-204 GCF_054177405.1 Leptonychotes weddellii
GCCACCTGGAAACCGTCTCTACTTGTGAAGTCAGTGGAACCCCTGCTCCACGAAGAGCAGCCCCAGGGCCTCTGACAGTGAGGGGCCCAGCAGCTGGAGCCATGGAGATGCCATCCTGGAGCTCGGAGGCTGGACACCGCAGTGGTACAAGGACATCAGCCAGGACTCAGGGCCCAGGCTTCTGCCTCACATTTCCTCCGGGAC
>NW_027978493.1:0-1091 GCF_054177405.1 Leptonychotes weddellii
CAGGGGGAGCGGCAGGCGGAGGGAGGAGCAGGCTCCCTGCCGAGCAAGCAGCCCGATGTGGGACTCAGTCCCAGGACCCTGGGATCATGACCTGGACCGAAGGCAGTCGCTTAACCGACTGAGCCACCCAGGCATCCCTAAACATCAGTATTTTTTTTTTTTTTTTAAGATTGTATTTATTTGCGAGAGAGAGAATGAGAGACAGAGAGCATGAGAGGGAGGAGGGCCAGAGGGAGAAGCAGACTCCCCGCCGAGCAGGGAGCCCGATGCGGGACTCGATCCCGGGACTCCAGGACCATGACCTGAGTCGAAGGCAGTCTCTTAACCGACTGAGCCACCCAGGCGCCCCCTTCTGCTGTAAATTGAGTGATAATAATGATAAACACTTACTGAATGCCTACAATGGGTCAAACGCTTCTGTAAGCATTTTACACAAAATTTAATTCATTTAATCTTGAACTATTAACAGAGATTAGTACTTAATTTTGTTAACAAACTAATACGTTTGTCATAAAATTGAGGCACAGAGAAATGAAGAAACCTGCCCAAGTTCCCACGGCTGGAAAACGGCAGAGCTGGGATTCGAACCCAGGAATTTTGGTTCCAGGGCCAGTTCTTATAAGCCCTGGGTCAGGGAGTTGGCACACGAAGGCCCACGAGCTCGACCTGGCCCGCTGCCTATTTTTTTTAAATAAAGTTTGACTAATACGCAGCCACGCCCCTTTGTCTACGCGTTGTTTGTGGCCACTTGGCGCTACCATGACAGAGTGGTGTGGTTATAGCAGGGACTGGCTCACAAGACCTCAAAAGTTTCCTGCCCAACCCTTCATGGGAGAAGATTGCTGACCATGGTCTGGGTCTTGCACATTAAGAAATGGTGGTCTTTCCCCAATGCAGAGAGAACTAACATGGAGCAGGCCGGCGCTGTTCGGTTGGCACAGGAGCCTGGGCCGTGGTGCCTGCTCTACCCGCCCCTGACCTGTGGACCCGAGGGAGTGACTCCGCCTGGCTCAGCCAGGTCCCCTTCCTCATCAGAGGGAAAGGCAGTGCCTCCTCCTCATGGCTGCGTGAGGAGTGTGTTTGAGGCACGT
>NW_027978494.1:0-204 GCF_054177405.1 Leptonychotes weddellii
ATGTCTTTCGCCTTTGGAGGGAGCTGGACTTCATGATCTTTTCAATAAGCCTACATAACTGTGTACTAAATGTTGCAGTCTTTTGGCCATGCATCATCTACTGTCTCTCTGTGATATCAGTATATCCCCCAGTATATTTCTTTCACTTGGCTCCCTTCTCCATTCTCTGAGTATGGAATTCTAATGTAGTTGACATCACTCACC
>NW_027978495.1:0-204 GCF_054177405.1 Leptonychotes weddellii
CACGGTCTGCATGGAGCACTGGGTGTTATGCACAAACAATGAATCATGGAACACTTCATCTAAAACTAATGATGTAATGTATGGGGATTAACATAAGAATAAAAAATAAATAAAAAAAAATAAAAAAAAAACCTTGAAGTATCTGTTTAAGGAGAATATGGAAATACCCTTGTAGTGTCATTGTTACTATCTGTAAAAATATTC
>NW_027978496.1:0-204 GCF_054177405.1 Leptonychotes weddellii
CCATGAGAGACGATGGACTCTGAAAAACAAACAGGGTTCTAGAGGGGAGAGGGGTGGGAGGATGGGTTAGCCTGGTGGTGGGTATTGAGGAGGGCACATTCTGCATGGAGCACTGGGTGTTATGCACAAACAATGAATCATGGAACACTTCATCTAAAACTAATGATGTAATGTATGGGGATTAACATAAGAATAAAAAAAAAA
>NW_027978497.1:0-204 GCF_054177405.1 Leptonychotes weddellii
AGATGGTCATCAGTCCTCGGGAATTCAGGTTTTTGTTAACATGCCATAACCTAGCCTAGCCCACCCTGTATAGTGCATCATCCTTCTGATCCCAGTGATCTGTTCAGTGATGGGTTTGTAACTGATTTAGAGTGAGAATAACTCTCAGGGCCTTTATGCATATCCATGGGACAGCTTCCCCTTTTCCACTGAACTTGGAATTAT
>NW_027978498.1:0-204 GCF_054177405.1 Leptonychotes weddellii
ATTCACACAGGGCCATCAGGGGGAAAGTTTCCTGATATTTGAGACTCATAAAAAGAACCTCCCCACTGTTTGTCAGTTTCATTCTTATTGGCTTGCTGGAAGTCTGTTCTCACATTTCTAAATGGAAACCGAGTATTTCCTTTGAAATTTTCTTACCTTGTTTTATTTTTGGGTGTCAACCTTTTTCATTTTAGTCCTGCGAAG
>NW_027978499.1:0-204 GCF_054177405.1 Leptonychotes weddellii
GGGCACCTGGGTGGCTCAGTCGTTAAGCATCTGCCTTCGGCTCAGGTCATGATCCCAGGGTCCTGGGATCGAGCCCCGCATCGGGCTCCCTGCTCGGTGGGAAGCCTGCTTCTCCCTCTCCCACTCCCCCTGCTTGTGTTCCTGCTCTTGCTATGTCTCTCTGTCAAATAAATAAATAAAATCTTAAAAAAAAAAAAAAGAAAA
>NW_027978500.1:0-204 GCF_054177405.1 Leptonychotes weddellii
GGCCAGAGCCCAGCGGCCCGCTGAGGCTCAGGGAGCTGTTGGCCCAGGGCCCCGCAGAGCTGGAGGTGATGGTCCAGGAGGCGTTGCTGTGGTTCCCCTCCAGCAGCCCCTCCCCCAGCCGCCAGCGCAGGGTGGGGGCCGGGTGGGCCCGGGAGGAACAGCTGCAGTGCAGCCCCTCGCCCTCCCAGGAGCAGGAGGGGCTGA
>NW_027978501.1:0-204 GCF_054177405.1 Leptonychotes weddellii
CATTTTGTTAAGGGGTCGTTGAGGGAATGTATAGGTCCAAATTACTGACCAAAACCCAAGCAAGATGCACCTGTTTTCTAGGGACCTTTGGGTTGCTGGCCTCTTGCTTTCCCAGCCTGTCTTCTTGGGGAGGGGCCTGCCACACTGTTACTCAGGCAACCCTGTTTGGGCAGAGTTGCCCTGCCCCCCTGTGGTGGGGAATGG
>NW_027978502.1:0-204 GCF_054177405.1 Leptonychotes weddellii
GAACCATGAGAGACGATGGACTCTGAAAAACAAACTGAGGGTTCTAGAGGGGAGGGGGGTGGGAGGATGGGTTAGCCTGGTGATGGGTATTAAAGAGGGCACGTTCTGCATGGAGCACTGGGTGTTATGCACAAACAATGAATCATGGAACACTACATCTAAAACTAATGATGTAATGTATGGTGATTAACATAACAATAAAAA
>NW_027978503.1:0-204 GCF_054177405.1 Leptonychotes weddellii
CCCCTGCTTCATTCTTCCCCTCCCGCTACCTTCTTCTTCTTCTTTTTTTTTTTCTTAACATATATTGCATTATTTGTTTCAGAGGTACAGATCTGAGATTCAACAGTCTTGCACAATTCACAGCGCTTACCAGAGCACATACCCTCCCCAGTGTCTATCACCCAGTCACCCCATCCCTCCCACCCCACCCCCCACTCCAACAAC
>NW_027978504.1:0-12286 GCF_054177405.1 Leptonychotes weddellii
TGTTTTCCAAAGTGACTGTACCAACTTGCTTTCCCACCAACAGTGTAAAAGGGTTCCCCTTTCTCCACAACCTCTCCAACATTTGTTGTTTCTTGCCTTCTCAATTTTCGCCATTCTAACTGGTATAAGGTGGTATCTCAATGTGGTTTTGATTTGAATTTCCCTGATGGCTAATGATGATGAACATTTTCTCATGTGTCTGTTAGCCATTTTTATGTCTTCTTTTGAGAAGTGTCTGTTCATGTCTTCTGCCCATTTTTTGACTTGATTATTTGTTTTTTGGGCGTTGAGTTTGAGAAGGTCTTTATAGATCTTATTTACTTATTTGAGAAAGAGAGAGAGTGTGTGAGTGGTGGGAGGGGCAGAGAGGGATGGAGAGAGGAACTCGAGCAGACTTGGCACTGAACATGGAGCCTGTCATAGGGCTTGATCCCATGACCCTGAGATCATGACCTGAGCCAAAACCAAGACTAAGACGTTTAACTGGCTGAGCCACCCAGGCACCCCTAAAATTCAAATTTTAATTAACAATTCAATGTTCAAAATCCTTGGGTGTGGCTGCATTATTAATTTTGTGAATGCACTTTAAGTAAAATGATGTATGCTGGATCCTGGCTCAGGTAGTTAAAAACTCTTAGTTAACTCTTCACATCTCTCTTCTTCCCCTATCTCGGCCAAGGAGACCACAGTTATCTGTTGGAACCACCTGATAGAAGCAGATAGCTCTGAATCATCACAGGGAGAAAGATGTTATAGAGAATCCTCAAAACCTAAGATGGACTTTGTGTGAGCAAGAAATAAATGTTCATCTGTAAGCCACTGAGATTTCTGGTTTTATTTGTTACTGTGGCATAACTTAGTCCAATCTAGCTAGTATGTCCTTCATCTCTCTGATAAAGAAGAAAAACTATTCAAGTGGAAGAATTAAGTGAAATATGCAGTTATAGAGGTCACATCTTCAGATCATCAAATACCTGCCTGGGAGAGTTGGTGAAGAAACACTGGGGAAAAGACCATGAAAAGAAGATGGCATGATCCCAATAGTTCTTATGTGGTGGAAAAGAGAAATACTAAAACATTTTAATATTTACTATATAAAGTATTAGTGAGAAACTGTTGTGAGGTAAATCCGTACAATATTTTCAGAAGGTAATTTGGCAGTATATATGAATAATTAAATTGTACAGATTCTTTGGCCCAGCAATTTCACTTCTAGAAATTTATCCTCCAGGAATAATTGGGTACAGGTGAAAATGTATGTGTTCAAGAATGTGTATTGAAAAATTAGTGGGAGATTATAAATAACCTAAATATTCAATACTAGGGAATTGTTCAAATAGTCAATTATTTCAGTCATATTACAATGCTATATACTTTTAACAATAGATAGATAGATTTATATATCTTGACATGATATGATAGGTTCTTTGGTAGGCAGCCTCTGCGATGGCCCTAAAGATCCCTGCCTCTTATTATTCAAACTCTGGTTTAATCCCCTCCCCTTGCATGTGGGTTTGATCTAGCGACTTGCTTCTACTTAATAGATATGGCAAAAGTAATAGATGACACTTCTGAAGTTAGGTTCTAAAAAGATTTGCTTCTGTCTTGCTCTGTATTGCTCTCACTGACTTGCTTTCAGGAAAGTCAGGTGCTATATTGCAAGCTGACCTATGGAGAGGTCCATATGTCTCTCACCATACCTGGCACATGATAGACCTTAAAAAGATAGGTGTTGAATATTTTTATTTATGTATTCATAAATGATAATATTTACTGAGTATCTATTTGTGAGGCATTGTGAAGCTCTGGAGATACAATGCTGAACTAGGGGACACAGACCTTCCTCTTGTAAAGAGTACAGCCTAGGAAGGAAGACCAACATCGAGAAAGCAAAGAGAACAGACTGTGGGAGAGTTGTGGGGTGGGAATAATCTAAGACTTTTAGGGGAAATGAGTAATGGTGGCTTAAGTAGAGTGAGGGAGAAGGAGATGGTAAAACATGAGGCTGAAGAGGTGGGCAGAAGCCACATAAAGACCTTGACTGAGTGCCATGTGAATTCACAGAAAGAATTTTGAGCAGGCAGGAGGGCATCATTTTGCTTATTTTCTTTATTATATAGACATAATTGACACATAACATTATATTAGTTTCAGGTATAGAACAGAATGATTCCATATTTGTGTTATTGTGAAATAATCACTGCAGTAAGTCTAGTTAACATCTATCACTATACATCATCACAATTTTTTTTCTTGTGATAGATCTTAAAGATTTTAAGTTCTATTCTTTTAGCAACTTGCAAATATGCAATACACTATTAACTACAGCCCCCATGCTATACATACACCCCATGACTTATTGATTTTGTAGTTGGAAATTTACACTGTTTAACTACTTCCTCCCATTTCACCCCACCTCTGCTTCAGGTAACCACCAATCTGTTCTCTGTATCCATGAGCTCAGTTTTTTTGTTTGTTTGGTTGGTTGGTTGGTTGGTCCGGTATGTTTTTAGATTCCACATATAAGTGAGATCAAATGGCATTTGTCTTTGTGTGAATTATTTCACTTAGCATAACACCTTTAAGGTTCATCCATGTTGTTGCAAAGGGCAAGATTTCATTATTTTTTATAGGTAAATAATATTCCAGTGTGTGTGTGTGTGTGTGTGTGTGTGTGAGAAATATTCTTTATCCACTCATCCATTAATGGATGAGTGGATGTTGCTTCCATATGTTGGCTATTGTAAACAATGCTTCAATGAACATGAAGATGCATATATCTTTTTGAGTTAGTGTTTTCATTTAATAAATACCCAGATAATACAGATAAATACCCAGAAATGGAACTGCAAGATCACATAGTAGTTCTATTTTCAACTTTTTGAGGAACCTCCAAACTGTTTTCCATAGTGGCTGCACCAATTTACACTCCCAGCAATAGTGTATGAGTGTTCTCTTTTCTCCACATACTCACTGATGCTTGTTATTTCTTGTGTTTTTAATAATAGCCATTCTGACAGATATAAGGTGATAACACATTGTGATTTTGATTTGCATTTGATTAGTGATGTTGAGCATTTTTAATCTGCCCTTTGGCCATCTGTAGATCTTCTTTAGGAAAAATAAAAAAAGTCTATTCAGATCCTCTGCCCATTTTTTAGTTGGACTGTTTCTTTTTTTTTCCTATGGAGTTTTGAGTTCTTTATATATTTTGGATATTAACCCCTTAGCAGATAGATGATTTGCAAATATTTTCTTCCATTTGGTATGTTGCCTTTTCATTTTGCTGATGGTTTCCCTTACCGTGCAGAAGCTTTTTAGTTTGATGTAGTCTCACTTATTTAATTTGGCATTTGTTGTCTTTGCTTTTGGTGTCTAATCCAAAATATCATTGTCAAGACCAATGTCAAGGAGCTCTCCACCTATGTTTTAAGTTTTATGGTCTTACATTTAAATCTTTGATTCATGATCAATTGATTTTTTTTTTTTTTTTGGTATGGTATAAGATAGTGCTCAGCTTTCATTCTTTTGCATGTGATTTTCCAGTTTCCCCAGCACCATTTATTGAAGAGACTGCCCTTTCCCCCATTGTATATTCTTTTTTTTTTTTTTTTTCTGAGAGAGAGAGCATGAGTGGGGAGAGGAGCAGAGGGAGAGAGAGTCTTAAGAAGACTCCATGCTGAGCACAGAGCCCGATTCAGGACTCAATCCCACAACCCTGACATCATGACTTGAGCTGAAATCAAGAGTCAAAAGCTTAACAGACTAAGCCACCCAGGCACCTCATCCCATTTTATATTCTTGTCTGCTTTCTCATAAATTAATAAATGCATGGGTTTATTTCTGGTATCCCCATTCTGTTCCATTGATCTGTGTTTGCCTTTTTGCCAACATCATACTGTTTTGAATACTATTGCTTTGCAATATAGCTTAAAATCAAGAAGTGTTATACCTCCAGCTTTGTTTTTTCTGTGGATGTTCAGGGTCTTTTACGGTTCCATACAAATTTTAGATTTTTTTTTTTTTTGCCAAATGTGAAACAATTTATAAAGATATTTTCATAAATAAATATGTTGCTATGTTATTTCTAAACTTATTTTTATTAGAAATATTAGAAAAAATGGCATATGGTTAACAACAGTATGGAAGAAATCATGGTGTTCCAACTAAAGAACATACAGTGTTATTTCTAAATTTACAAATATGAAGGGTATGTGCCAATGAGAATATGGTTTATAATTAACACACGTTTTATTTTCTTTTTTTTTAATACACATGTTTTCTGGACATGGTGGCAACTACTATAATTATTACCTCTGATTGGATGGGAGCTCCAAGGCAGATTTTGTTTTTTGGCCTTTATTGAAGCCATGTTCCCAGTCTCTTCCAACGGAGTCTGAGACTTTTCTTCTAATGTTCAGCTTCTCATGGAAGATGGTCCCTGCCTAACCACAAGGTGTAATTTTTGCTTAATCTAAACCAAATTATGATAATTATCTTTCTCTCAGTGTAGAATAATTTGACAAAGTTTATCAATGTACTTAGTACCCTGGCTGACAAAATATATGAACACCTCTTTGGGTGTGTGTAAGAACTTTTTTCTCCCTGATGAAAGAAGACATGCTTAAAAATATTTTTAAGCATTTTGACTGAGATTGTGAGAATCTGATACCTAGGGTTGTGGAAACCATCCTTTAGTCCTGAGAAGATAAGCCTGAAGACACATTAAATGTACTGAGGGTACAAAACAGAAATATCAGTGACATCTAGGGCCTTGATGATTTGGGTGTGTCAATTAATTAATCCCGGAATCATATTTCCCAGAATGTCTTGTTACCTGTGATATTAAACTCCTCACTGTTCAAGATATTGACCCCCTTTCAGGAAATCTATTACTTGAAGCCAAAAGCACTTCAACTGATGATACAACCACCACCACCACAACAAAAACAGTAAACATTTTATCAGTGAGGTAGGATAAGATGTAGAGAAAATGTTCATATTTAAGCTGAGTTTTTGTTTTTAATGTTATGCAATAAAAATGATAAGACTATATGGCACCAAGAACACAAAATATTCCTGATATCCATCACCCATCGAAAAGGGGGCCTTATAGATTCATTCCTTCACATTGCAGGTGGAGAAACCACAATTTCAAGAGGCTTCCTTACTTATCTAAGATCTCAAACCAGCTGGTAGTAAAGCAAACTTATCTATCTCAGAATCAAATAGATTAAATATACCACCACTACCCTGAAATAACATAGAGGAATGCTTCATATGAGCTAGCAATTTGATAGAATGAGAAAACTGGTGTACTTCTAGACTAAATTGATTAAAAAAAAAAAAAATTAGGGTACAGTGGTGGTAAGGGTCCCTGAGACCAGCATCAGTTTTACTGGATCTCTAGAGGACTCACAGCACTCATTATAGTCATACTCATGACTAGGATGTATTATAACAAAAAGATATAGGGCAGAATCAGCAAAGGAAAAGGTACATGAGGTGAAGTCTGGGGGAAACCAGGCTCAGGCTTTCTGAGTCCTGTCCAAGCAGAGGCAGAGTCTATGACAGATACACATTACAGACTCAGTGCCCAGAGTTTTCCCCATGTCACATACCAAAATTTCAGACACCCAGAAAGAAAGCATGCTCAACATGACAAAGATTCTATCTTTACAAATTTTAGTCAGACTGGGCCCTTCACAGTAAAACCTAGTTTTAGGGAGAATCTTGTGAAGTCAGTTTAGCAAGAATCCTTCCACCCTCATATCTGATAAGTCTCATCATCAAATTAGGCTCCTCATCCCCCCATTGGCCCCCCAGCTGATGGCTGTTCACCCTGGCTTGCATTCAGCAAGAATCCTCTTGGGTCAGTTTAGCAAGAACCCCTTTCACACCTGATGATTCCGCTTAGTAATTTTCTCCCCACTAACTCCCACTCTGGTCCTTGGCTATAAATTCATACTGTCCATGCTGCCTTTGCAGGTTAAATCCAATCTCTCTCCCCTACTGAAATTCTATTATAATGTTGCCTATATCTTTTGTGATAGTCCTCCCCTTGAATAAAGCCTTCCTTACCATGTTTTAACAAATTTCATTAAATCTTTCTTTCTTTGATAAGCATAATACCACAATGTTCACCCAAACCATTTAGGCATAGTGAGCTACTCCTATCAGATATGGGAATAGTAGGAATCCTCCTGAAATCCAAGTTCCCAGACACCACGAAGGGCCAATCTGTAAACAGGCTTTTAGAATAAGCAGTTAGGCCTACTGTATCAACTCACTTATGTATGGTGGGAAAGAAGTAATGGAACCTCAATTATATGCAAAAGCCTGGACCTCAGCAGAGTCTTCAGTTATTTTGGGTTTCCCATAGTTAAATAAGAGTGATATTACAAAGATATTTCAATGTTGAGCTTCCAAGGTGTAAAGTACACTGAAAACATGATAAAAATAAAAAATCCATGACAGTTTTCTCAGTTAATGCTCTTTAAACCAGACAAGAAGAAGGAAGGCAATTGTGGACAAATAAAAATATATATTTACTGTTTTCAAAGACCAGATAAAGGGGCATCTAAATGAGGCATTCAAAAATATGTGAGCAGCTGAAATGTCCTGTAGTAATTATTAACCAATTCTCCCGGTAATCAATTAATCTGGAATGAAACACACCAGTATGCGTTAGCATGTAAATGAAAGTCCTTTGGTCCTACAAATGCAGTGTTTTTATTTCCACTGACATCCCATATTTCCAAGTTCTTAAATGGTTTTAACGGGTGTCATCCCTGTGACATTTTCTCAAGGTTAACGTTTCTTTACTCCTAACACTTTGCTGACTACATGTCCCCACAAATAGGCAAGACCAAACACAGGTGACAAGGGAGAGTGCAGAGGTACTCATCTATCCATTTAGAAGAGGTTTAAAGTTCCGATTTAAAAAATTACAATGCAAGAAGGAAAAAAAAAAACATAAAACAAAAAAAACAGAAATGGTCTTAAGTCATTTTGTTTTTTAATCTAGAGTAGCTTTGAACTCCCACATGCATATGCAAACATACGAGCTTAGAAACATCCTGGCTATAATATGCTATGCCGTGGATGTTTTAAGGATGTAAAGTTTTGTATAGCTATTATATAGCCAATGTCGACATTTTTAAATTTGGTAGAAACAAAGAATTATTGCCAAACAATTATGGCTAAACTCTACATTAATTGATTAATTTTTAAATTTAATAAAAATAGTTCTTTTATTTTTTTGTGCTAATTAATCCATAAACAAGAAGGATGAGCTAATATAATTGCCTTTTAGAGGATGATGTTTACTTTTCTTTGCCACATACTTAACAGCCTTTTTACTTTTGTCTTTCTTAGGACAACATGCACAAAATGATAATGCATTCCACAAATTATTTGGCAGCTGGTGGTAGTATATTTAAGTCCATTAAATTAAGAGGCAACTCACCAACCTGCCCTCCCCCCAAATTACACTATAAAGATAGGAGTAACAGTTCATAAAGCTGAATTTTTGCACAAACTATTAGATTCAGAGTTTGAGACATAGACAAATTATTCTTTTTTGTTCTGCTTCACAACAGGATGTCATTGCTGTGGGGGAAATGTGCCCACATTAAAACAGCAAATTGATTTTTGATGAAATAAAGCTACCTGTATCCTAGAGAAAATGTGAGGCTTACTGAAGATGGGATTAAGCAGAAAAGTATAACACCTGTGGAAATACAACTAAAAAGACCCCCATTAGAGACTCTGAGAAACAAACTGAGGGTTCTAGAGGGGAGGGGGGTGGGAGGATGGGTTAGTCTGGTGATGGGTATTAAAGAGGGCATGCACTGCATGGAGCACTGGGTGTTATATGCAAACAATGAATCATAGAACACTACATCAAAAACTAATGAAGTAATGTATGGTGATTAACATAACATAATAAAATAATAAAAAATATTATTAAAAAAAGAACCCCATTAGAGATGCAAGTTTGTTCTGTGACACATGCGAATCTTGTTATCATAAATTATTTTTAAAAAAATAGTGAGGTAAAGATAAAAATAAAGGGAAATATTCTTTTTTTGTTTTTTAAAGATTTTATTTATTTATTCATGAGAGACAGAGAGAGAGAGAGAGAGAGAGAAGCAGGCTCCCAAGGAGCAGGGAGCCCGATGCGGGACTCGATCCCAGGACCCTGGGATCATGACCTGAGCTGAAGGCAGACACTTAACTATCTGAGCCACCCAGGCGCCCAAAGGGAATTATTCTTTAATAAAAAGTGTTACAGAGATGCCTGGGTGGGTCAGATGGTTAAGCATCTGCCTTCAGCTCAGGTTATGATCTCGGTGTCCTGGGATCGAGCCCCAAGTAGGGCTCCCTGCTAAAACAGTGAGTCTGTTTCTTCCTCTCCCTCTGCCCCTCCACCGGGCTTGTGTGTTGTCTCTCTCTCTCTCAAATACATAAATAAAATCTTTTTAAAAAGGTGTTACAATAATACAAATAAATCTCTGAAACTTTTTAAATTTAAAATGATAAACCTCTGTTGTCAGCTTTGACATCTAAAGAGATTAGAAGGTGTCACCTCTGTCCTCACAAGGACAATTTTATGACAACAACTTTCCTTGGACCCATCAGGGAACTGAGATTATAGGGCAAACCACCACCCCAAAATCAGACTGTCACAACTCAGATCTGCTTTCCTGGAGTTGCTGGAACTATAAACTCTTAGGAACACTTAAATGATAATTTTGAACTACACCGAAGGCCGAATAAGAACTAATGTGAGAGAGATAAACAAGTGTGTTGGAGGTCTTAGGAGGTCTCTACACTTTTGTGTGTTTACACACCAGGCATTATATCAGATTTTATAGTAAAGATCTGAGAAGAGTTCCTCCTGGTTCTGGAAGGGGGTGTGAAAGAGCAACCATTGTGAAATGTGTCCAGTGCTCCTTCACAAAGGCCTACTCTTCAGGGGAAAGTCCTTTGCAAGACCTCTATCCCACCTGCAGGATTGGGCATTTTTCCAAGTGTAGCCCCATTAGCCTTACAATCTATCCTAATAGGAGGGAGGTGAGCTACACTGCTGCACGATCACTTATGAAGGTCATAGTCTGAAGACACAGGCCCACAGATTTAATCATAATTATAGAATGATACCCCTGGCCCATACCTTGCAGCAACACCAATAGGACTCCTGAACAATAATGATGGATTACAAATGAAAGTGCTGTAATGCTCAGATGCTCTTGGCAGAGGAGTACTGGAAAGCCCCAAATAAGTAGAAAAAATAACAGCAGGAAAACTGGAGGAATTTTAACCCCCTGGCACCTGCAGTTATAGCAAACATCAAACTCAGCACATCCCCAAGAAAGATTGATATAAAAACTGACATTAAAGACTATAAAACTCAGTCCCTGTTACCTCCAAAAATCATACCCATTTTAATATTATAAGGCATTCAAGAAAGGCAAGAAAAATAATCTGAAGAGGCAAAGCAATCATTAGAACCAGACTTACATATGACACAGATTTTAGAATTAGCAGACAGGGAATTTAAGTTAACTATGATTAGAAGCTTTAAGGGATAAAATATAAAACTTCCAAGAATCAATGGCTAGAAAGAAGGAAACTTAAAATGAAACAAAAGATAATACTAGAAATCAAAGACACTGGACAGTGTTGAAGAATGCTTTCAATAGGCTCCCCAGTAGATCAGGCATGGCCATGGAGAAAATTACTAAGCTTAAAGATAGGTCAATGGAAACTTTTCAAACAGAAATGCAAAGAGAAAAATAATAATAATAAAAAGAGAACACCCAATAGCTCTGGAGAGATATTAAGAAGTAGATATTACATATGATAGGAATACCAGGAGAAGAAAGAACAGAGCAGAAAAAATATTTAAAGTGGTAGTGGTTGAGAGCTTTCCAAAATCAAATCAGACACCAACGCATTGATCTATGAAGCTCAGAATACAGCAAGGAGGATAAAACACAAAAATAACTACACCTAGACATATTTTTAAACTCCAGAAAGCAAAAGACAAAGAGAAAATCTTGAGAGAAGACAGAAGAGAGGAAACAAACACCTTAATTATATAGCAGAGAAAGATAAGAATTATACTGTAATTCTCATCAGAAATCATGGAAACAAGAAGTTACTGGAGCATTTACAGTGTTGGAACAAAATAACAAAACCACCAACTTAGAATTCTATATCTAACAGAATCAGAATTTTATATTCACCAGAATTATCCTTCAAAAGTGAAGAAGGAACTTTAGATCAGCTCCATCATATAAAGAGCTTAGAAGTCCCCACTAATGTCCTTATATAAGAGCTGAATAAACTGAAAAAAAAAAATCAATGACTTTTCTGAGATCTATCAGAAATTGAGGTCACAAAACAAACTGCCACCCCGAATCTGGAGAGACAGGCAAACACAAAGAATTGCAGTGAAGATCAGCTCTCTGTAGCAAACAAAGTAAAACAAAACACCACCAAAGCCAACAAGAATAGGAATACTGATAGGGCACTGGTATGGGGGTGCATTAAATAAAGAGTTAAAAACACCTGAGAGCCCAGTTGTGGGAGCCTCCTACACTTTCAAGAATTTTGCCTACAGGACTCTTACCAGGTTTTCACAATAAAGATTAGGTAAAAATCCACTCATATCTTAGGGAGTAGGAGGGGAAAAGTGCCATTTTGAAACACCCTGGAGCATTCTCCATAACAAAGATCTACTCTGTAGGGGAAACTATTTTACCAGTGTCTTTTTTTTTTTTTTTAAGATTTTATTTATTTATTCATTAGAGACAGAGAGAGAGAGAGGCAGAGGGAGAAGCAGGCTCCCAAGGAGCAGGGAGCCCGATGCAGGACTCGATCCCAGGACCCTGAGATCATGACCTGAGCCGAAGGCAGACGCTTAACCATCTGAGCCACCCAGGCGCCCCTATTTTACCAGTGTCTTATCTGACCTGGGAAAAGGCAATTAGCTCCAATATCTTCTACTACTATATCTTGTTTAAGGGAAGAAAAGGAAGGAAGGAAGGAAGGAAGGAAGGAAGGAAGGAAGGAAGGAAGGAAGGAAGGAAGGAAGGAAGGAACTAGAGAAAAATGAAACCTCTGGCACTTATGGCTACAGAAAACATTAAATACAGTGTATCTTCTACATAGATGAAGTAAAATCTCACACTAAGAGCTGAATCGCCTCCATTGCTATTACCTGATGCATCATGTCTGTCTTTCAACACAAAATTGTGAGGCACACTGAAAGGCAAGAAAAAACACAATATGAAGAGACAGAACAACGATCAGAACCAGAATTAGATATTGCAGAGATTTTTTGAATTATCAGAACAGGAATGTAAAATTACTATAATATTGGGATGCCTGGGTGGCTCAGTCGGTTAAGCGTCTGCCTTCAGCTCAGGTCATGATCCCAGGGTCCTGGGATCGAGTCCCGCATCGGGCTCCCTGCTCCTTGGGAGCCTGCTTCTCCCTCTGCCTCTGCCTCTCTCTCTCTATCTCTCATGAATAAATAAATAAAATCTTTAAAAAAAAATAAAAAAATAAATAAAATAAAATTACTATAATATTACAGGATTATTAAAGGATCATATAGAAAAAAATGACAATAAGCACTAACATATGGGTAGTGCATGCATACAGATGGAAAATCTAAGAAATAAACAAAAAGAAATGCTAGAAATCAAAAACACTAACAGAGATGAAGGATGGACTCAGATTGGACACAGCCAAGGAAGGAATCAATGACATATGTTATAGAAACTTCCCAAATTAAAATATAAAAACATATAATAATTAAAATATGGAACGGAATACTCAAGGACTGTGAGATAATCATAAAAGGTGTAACACACTTGCAATAGGAGTAGCAGAAGAAGAAAAAAGAGAAGGGAGAAGAAATATTGAATTTAATAATGGCTAAGAATTTTCTAAGATAAATGCTAAACACAAAACCACAGATCCAGATGGCTCAGAGAAAACCACGCAGGATAAAGACCAAAAAGTTTGTATCTAGACATAGAGTATTCAATTTGCAGGAAAAACAAAACAAAAAAAAGACAAAAGACAAGGAGAAAATCTTTAATAAAAGATTTTTTTAAAAAATCAAGAATAAGGATTACCTCCGACTTCTCATCAGAAAACATACAAGCCAGAAGAGAGTGAAGTGGAACATAGACAGTATTGAAAGGAAGGAAAGAAGGAAAGGAAGGGATGAAAGGAGGGTGGGAGGGAGGGAGGGAGGAAGGAAGGA
>NW_027978505.1:0-1091 GCF_054177405.1 Leptonychotes weddellii
GTGTAGCCGGCCGACAGAGAAACTCTGGTCCGAGGGGCGCTGCTGGCTCCCTGCCCCCACCGCGGTCCCACAGGAGGCGGGTTCCAATCACGGGGTCTGCACGGGGCACTCCACCCGTCCCTTTCCTTGGGCGCGTCCCAGCGTCCCTCGCAGGGAGCTATGGCCACTCTAGCCAACGGGGTCCAGGCTTGGGGTCCGAAGACCCCACTCAGCCCCACGCCAGCGAGGGCAACAAGGCCCTGATTGTTTCCCTGGCTGTGAACCTCACAGGGTTGCAGGAGACCCCGAAAGCCAACCAGATGCAGCCCCCCCGCAAGCCGCGCTCCGCCCCCCCAGGAGACCCCCTCCTCCAGGGGCCCTGCCCTGTCCTCCAGCCTCGCTCGTGCCTGTGGAGGAGGAAGGCCAGCAGCAGAGGGGCCCACGAGCCCTGTGCGCTAGCCCGGCGCCTCGGGCCTTGCCGGAGCACCTGCACCCGCTGGCCCACCTCCCTCCCCCCGACGTGTGCGCGGGGGCGAAATTGCCGTCGCTGTGCCCCTCCTATCTGTGTGCAGCAGGCGCGCGGGGAAGCTTTTAAATGCTAAATGGAAAGCCTCGAACCTCTGGACTTGCGCAGGCAAACGCCTTTAATTCTTCATCTTCTCCCTGCCGGCCCCGCCCTCGCGGGCCTTGCTTTCTGGTTAATTAGGGGAAAGAGAAAATTGGTGACATCGACGCAAGGGCATCACCTTCCGGATGTAGTGAAAGCAGGGAATTAATCCCGGCCCCAGCCGGCACGTCCCCCTGGGCAAATCCACTTACAGATTTGCACCGCTGCAGATAAGGGGCAGGCGGCGCCGTGGTTGGGGGGCGGGGGGGGGTGCTGCGGCCTGCCAGAGCCCAGCGGAAAGATGAAGGGAGTGTCCGCGGCCGGCTCCTGGGCCCGTGTCCTGAGCCGGCCCCTTCCAAGAGCCTGGGCCAGGGGGCCAGAGCAGAGGGTCACATGCCCCCCTGCCCCTTCCCCCCGAGCCCGCTGCTGCTCGGGCTGGGGGCAGGAGCAGGTTTGTGTTCTCGGTTCTGGAAATCTAAGAGCTGGGAACAGGCCGGGGACAGGG
>NW_027978506.1:0-204 GCF_054177405.1 Leptonychotes weddellii
GTACAGGGGGGTTAAGTGCTTTATAGACAAGAGAACAAAATCTGCGCTAGAACCAACCTACTCATCATCTTCATCTTCCTTCCTCATCTTCTTCATCGTCTTTATCTTCCTTCTTCATCATCCTTGTCTTCCTCCTCTTCCTTCTTTCTCTTGCTGTCTTCAGCCTCGACGACTCCCTTCGAAGCCGCATCAGGCTTTCTTTTA
>NW_027978507.1:0-204 GCF_054177405.1 Leptonychotes weddellii
ATAACACTTTAATATTTAACTATATTTTTTTTAAGATTTTATTTATTTATTTGAGAGAGAGAATGAGATAAAGAGAGAGAGCATGAGACGGGGGAGGGTCAGAGGGAGAAGCAGACCCCCTGCCGAGCAGGGAGCCCGACGCGGGACTCGATCCCGGGACTCCAGGATCATGACCTGAGCCGAAGGCAGTCGCTTAACCAACTG
>NW_027978508.1:0-204 GCF_054177405.1 Leptonychotes weddellii
TACATAGCATCCTCAACAATAATTGTTAACAAGAAATCAGCATTATAAACCCCAGAATATGGGTAGATGTAGACAAATCACTAAGAGAGCCAAGCAATAGAAATTACAGGAAATGAAAAGGAATTTCTGATGAGTTCCATGAGCCACAGAATTTCTATACCAGAAATAAAACTCACCTCTAGAAGACAAGCACCTCACACTGAA
>NW_027978509.1:0-204 GCF_054177405.1 Leptonychotes weddellii
GTGGGGGGTATTGAGGAGGGCACGTTCTGCATGGAGCACTGGGTGTTGTGCACGAACAATGAATCATGGAACACTTTATCTAGAACTAATGATGTAATGTATGGGAATTAACATAAGAATAAAAAAATAAAAATAAAAAAAAGAATATACCATCTCTAGATAAAGTGCTTACACTATGTTTTTGACAACCTACCTGGTTGATAA
>NW_027978510.1:0-204 GCF_054177405.1 Leptonychotes weddellii
ATCCGAGCTGCTGGCTGGCCTTGTTTCTTGTAGATGAGGAGTCTACTGGGGCTGGAAGGTCTAAGACGGCTTCTCCACTCATCTGTTTTTCAGGAAAGCATGGATGTGAATGGAAGGTAAATTTTTTCCTCTACTCTTTTAGGTACTGTTGCCTGTGTCTATTAATTAAACTGGCATAAAACAGATTGACAGGAAAAAATAGTA
>NW_027978511.1:0-204 GCF_054177405.1 Leptonychotes weddellii
AAGCCGAGGTCTAACTTTGTCCCAAGAGAAGGTGCAGCCTCCGCAGGACGGTCCTGTCCTGTCCCAGTCCCATTGCAGACACCTGTCCGGGCTTCCCCCTTATCTGGGCTCCCCAGGAGTGGGACGGAAGCAGGAGAAGGGAGAGGAGCCCCAGCCCTGTCAGCCTCCAGGTGGGCCGAGCCCAGCAGGGGAGAGACAGTGGGG
>NW_027978512.1:0-204 GCF_054177405.1 Leptonychotes weddellii
GAGGAGGGCACGTTCTGCATGGAGCACTGGGTGTTATGCACAAACAATGAATCATGGAACACTTCATCTAGAACTAATGATGTAATGTATGGGGATTAACCTAAGAATAAAAAAAAAAAAAAAGACCTCCATTGAATCATATATAAAGTTAGGTTTTGGAACCATGGTCCCGAGATACATTTCAACTTTAAAGTTTTTTAATCA
>NW_027978513.1:0-204 GCF_054177405.1 Leptonychotes weddellii
CCAGCCCTGCACAGACCAAGTCAGGGGGTCTGCTGTGTGATTTGTTCGCGCATCTCTGTGAACTTGGCGTGTGGGGAGCTGCTTCTCTTGGGTGGTTGTCATGTGGTCACTGTCCCGCCCCGCCTCTCCAGGTCCTGAGACAGCGCATTGGAGGGCACTGTCCTCTGCCTCAGCAATGAGGGCGAGCAGACTGCTGCTCCGTCC
>NW_027978514.1:0-204 GCF_054177405.1 Leptonychotes weddellii
CCAGCCCTGCACAGACCAAGTCAGGGGGTCTGCTGTGTGATTTGTTCGCGCATCTCTGTGAACTTGGCGTGTGGGGAGCTGCTTCTCTTGGGTGGTCGTCATGTGGTCACTGTCCCGCCCCGCCTCTCCAGGTCCTGAGACAGCGCATTGGAGGGCACTGTCCTCTGCCTCAGCAATGAGGGCGAGCAGACTGCTGCTCTGTCC
>NW_027978515.1:0-204 GCF_054177405.1 Leptonychotes weddellii
ATTGCGGAGGGCACATTCTGCATGGAGCACTGGGTGTTATGCACAAACAATGAATCATGGAACACTACATTTAAAACTAATGATGTAATGTATGGGGATTAACATAAGAATAAAAAAAAAGAAAGAAAGAAAATTTCACAGAAGGAATTCTACTCAATAACAATCTGAGACTGAGGAAAGAAAGCTCCACAACTAAATCAAAGA
>NW_027978516.1:0-1090 GCF_054177405.1 Leptonychotes weddellii
CATTTGAATTGGCAGGCTGAGTAAAGAAGACCCCCTTCACCAAGGTGTGCAGACATCATTCAATCCACTGAGGGCCTGAATAGAACAAAAAGGTAGTGGAAGGTGGAATTTACTTTGTCTGCTTGAGCTGGGACGTCTGTCTTCCCTTGTCCTTGGACATCCATGCTCCTGGTTCTCAAGCCTTTGGACTCGGACTGGGACTTACACCATTGGCTCCCTTGATTTTCGGGCTTTTGGACTTGGACTGAATAACACCAGCTTTCCTGGGTTTCTAGCTTGCAGATGGCAGGTTGTGGGACTCCTCAGCCTCCGAAGTTGCATGAGCCAATTCCGGTAAGTCTCCACATACATATATCTCCTACTGGTTCTGTTTTTCTGGAGAACCTTGACTGATAAACCACCTGTTTTGCAGGCCCAGAGAGAGCCAGTGGTACCTATTCCGTTGAGTTCCCCATGGCCCTTCCAGGGAGGACAGCTTTGGCCCCCTCTTGTATTCTCCTGGCCTTTTGCCACCACTCTTCATTAGTGCTGGTGGGAGTCTGACCTTGCTGGTTGGGCACTGTGCTTGTCTGCCTCTCCCAGGGCAGTGGGCCTCTTGGCACGTAGGACCTTGTAGATTTCTCCTCCACGGCCCCCCATTCCTGGCACAGAACCTGGAACACAGTGGGTGCCCAGATGTGTGGCTAAACCACCACTCCCTTCCCTGGGCTGTAGGATGGTGGGGGAATTGAAGTGTTTAACCTTAACACCTTTGCCAACGGGGCTTGCTTTGCAGGCTGAATGTATGATTGGCAGGTCAGCACTGTTTTCCGTGCTTATCACTGATTGGCAAGTGTTCTACCCATTCGCTAAAATTGCAGCACGGTGCTAAAGAAGCCATCAAGGCTTTCTCGGCCGGCGGAATTATCCCCGGCTGATTATCAAAGTCTGGCTTTAACTTGGCATGAGTGGTTTTTCCTCTCCAGATCTCAGTTTCCTTGTTTGTCATATGGAGCTCAGGACTAAGTAACCTCTACATTCTCTGTCAGTTCTACAGTTCAGGAGAAATGTTTAAAAATGTAAACCTGAGGGGTACCTGGCTGGCTCAGTC
>NW_027978517.1:0-204 GCF_054177405.1 Leptonychotes weddellii
ATGATACAGCATTATTAACTATAGTCACCATGCTGTCATAATCTCTTCCTCATTCCTACTGGTTACAACCCAACCTCATTCACATAGAGGAGTATAATATCCCATGGAATGGAAGAAAAAAAAGATGAAGAAAACCAGCCTCTTGAATTGAGGAGTAGTGTCCCTAAGTGACTCAAAATGCCAGCCTGATGGGTACAACAAGGA
>NW_027978518.1:0-204 GCF_054177405.1 Leptonychotes weddellii
GCCTAGTGGTGGGTATTGAGGAGGGCACATTCTGCATGGAGCACTGGGTGTTATGCACAAACAATGAATCATGGAACACTTCATCTAAAACTAATGATGTAATGTATGGGGATTAACATAAGAATAAAAAAAATAAATAAATACAATGTTAGCTGCTGGATTCTGTTTGTTTTTTCTTGTTTTGTTTGTAGATGCTACAAACAA
>NW_027978519.1:0-204 GCF_054177405.1 Leptonychotes weddellii
AGGGGGAGTGGGAGAGGGAGAAGCAGGCTTCCCGCTGAGCAGGGAGCCCGATGTGGGGCTCGATCCCAGGACATTGGGATCATGACCCAAGCTGAAGGCAGACGCTTAATGACTGAGCCACCCAGGTACCCCAACAATGTGAATTTAGCTAGAATGTATTATGACAAGCAAAATAAGTCAGTCAGAGAAAGACAAATGCCATAC
>NW_027978520.1:0-204 GCF_054177405.1 Leptonychotes weddellii
TCTTATAAACAAGGCTGATTGATTAGCAATACAGCTTTTCAGATATACTATGCTAGTTATACCTAACAAAATACTGGTATTTTTGTTGGTATAAAACATTATTTCAGTATTTAAAAATCAAAAAACTAAATCACTTACATCTTGAGAGATACCCAGAGAATCATAAGCTACATTCTATTTTTGTTGTTGTTGTTTTTAAGTTCA
>NW_027978521.1:0-204 GCF_054177405.1 Leptonychotes weddellii
TAGGGCGCCTGGGTGGCTCAGTTGGTTAAGTGACTGCCTTCGGCTCAGGTCATGATCCTGGAGTCCCTGGATCGAGTCCCGCATCGGGCTCCCTGCTCGGCAGGGAGCCTGCTTCTGCCTCTGACCCTCCCCCCTCTCATGTGCTCTCTCTCTCTCATTCTCTCTGTCTCAAATAAATAAATAAAATCTTTAAAAAAAAAAAAA
>NW_027978522.1:0-204 GCF_054177405.1 Leptonychotes weddellii
CCTGGGTGGCTCAGATGGTTAAGCGTCTGCCTTCAGCTCAGGTCATGATCCCAGGGTCCTGGGATCGAGCCCCACATCGGGCTCCTGGCTCAGCGAGGAGCCTGCTTCTCCCTCTGCCTCTGCCTCTCTCCCTGCTCATGCTTTCTCTCTCTCTCTGTATCTCTGTGTCTCAAATGAATAAATAAAATCTTTAAAAAAAAAAAA
>NW_027978523.1:0-204 GCF_054177405.1 Leptonychotes weddellii
AGTGGGTCGGCCCTGGTTACCAAGGTGTTCACGGGCGTGAACCTTTTGGTTCTTAGCTTCGTCATCCTCTCTGGCTTCATGAAGGGAGATCTGCACCCCTCGCAGCTCACTGAACAGGACTACAAACTGGCCATCTCTGCATCCAATGACACTTCTAGATTAGGCGGGCACTCTTGGCCACAGTAGAGAGTGGGGGGGGGGTAC
>NW_027978524.1:0-204 GCF_054177405.1 Leptonychotes weddellii
AAATGAAATCTTTTTAAAAAATGCAACATGGAGGAAGAGGAGTCAGAGCTTAGGCCCAAGGCAGGTCAGGCTGACCTGAGTTTGCAGCTGGGTTCCTCTGACTAACCTGTGTGATCTTGGGCCCCGAGGTCCCCTGTCTGTGATTTTAGTTTCTTCACATCTAAAGTACTGGACTCAAAATGCACAGTGCGGGGTTTTTAGGAG
>NW_027978525.1:0-204 GCF_054177405.1 Leptonychotes weddellii
ATCCGAGCTGCTGGCTGGCCTTGTTTCTTGTAGATGAGGAGTCTACTGGGGCTGGAAGGTCTAAGACGGCTTCTCCACTCATCTGTTTTTCAGGAAAGCATGGATGTGAATGGAAGGTAAATTTTTTCCTCTACTCTTTTAGGTACTGTTGCCTGTGTCTATTAATTAAACTGGCATAAAACAGATTGACAGGAAAAAAGAGTA
>NW_027978526.1:0-204 GCF_054177405.1 Leptonychotes weddellii
CGTTACTGAACATCCTCGAGCTGAATTTCTTCATTCGTTAATTGGAAGTAACAGTGACATGGATTCTTCAACAAAGCCGTAAAGTTAGAATTCAATAATAAGCTAACACATAAAGAAAGGATGTGATTGGGGCGCCTGGATGGCTCAGTTGGTTAAGCGACTGCCTTCAGCTCAGGTCATGGTCCCAGGGTCCTGGGATCGAGC
>NW_027978527.1:0-1090 GCF_054177405.1 Leptonychotes weddellii
GTTGGTTTCTAGATATGAAGCAGGGAACCGTGATTCCATGGGCAGATATTGATGGATAAATGGCAGCAGGACGGAGCCTGGCCGTGGGGATCCTACACCGCTGGTTAGCGACAGCCTCGCGTGCTTGGGATGGGGCACAGACTCTCAGACCAGTAGCAACAGGGAAAGGAATTTAGGGCAGCCCCCCAGACAGAAACCCAGAGCTGCAGGGCTGCGTGTGTGAACTGGGGGTGTCTGGCGGTTTTAGAAGCACAAAGAGCAGAGATGTGCCCCGACCTGGAGGCAGGACTGGGAGTGCTGTAGAGGGGCACACAACCCAGGACACTGCAGTTTATAGCAGCACAGACAGAAACGGAGAGTGTGGCCTGGAGAGCTCACTGAAGAACAGACTGTGATCTTTCTGTTCTGAGGCAGAGGGCTGGAACCAGTCTCTTCTCCTCTGACTCTCAGAAGAGACACAGAAAGCCGCCAGGGAAAACCACCAGAGAACAAAAGTCCCAAAAAACCGGTTTTCACTGAGCACATCCCCCGCCATAGGGGGCAGAACAACTCTGCCCAAACAGCATTGCCTGAGTAACAGCATTGCAGGCCCCTCCCCCAGAAGACAGGCTGGGAAAACAAGAGGCCAGCAACCCTAAGGTCCCTAGAAAACAGGTGCATCTTGCTTGGGTTGTGGTCAATAATTTGGACTCTATACATTCCCTCAAACACCCATCAAAAGAATGATTAGGAGGAGGAACCCCCAAAATAGGAAAGACTCAGATTATGACTTATGCTGCAGATTTACAAATGGATGCAGATATAACCAAGATGTCAGAGATGGAATTCAGGCCAGCAATTGTGAAGACAATGGCTAGAATGGAGGAATTAATTAATGGCAACATAGAGTCTCTAAGGGCAGAAATGAAAGGTGAATTGGCAGAACTTAGAAATGCTATCAATGAAATCCAATCCAATCTAGATAATCTAACAGCTAGGGTAAGTGAGGCAGAAGAACGAATCAGTGACCTGGAAGACAATTTAATAGATAAAAAGGAAAAAGAGGAGGCCAGGGAAAAACAACTCAGAATCCATGAAAATAGAATCAGAG
>NW_027978528.1:0-204 GCF_054177405.1 Leptonychotes weddellii
GGGCGATGGACTCTGAAAAACAAACTGAGGGTTCTAGAGGGGAGGGGGGTGGGAGGATGGGTTAGCCTGGTGGTGGGTATTGAGGAGGGCACATTCTGCATGGAGCACTGGGTGTTATGCACAAACAATGAATCATGGAACACTTCATCTAAAACTAATGATGTAATGTATGGGGATTAACATAAGAATAAAAAAAAAAAGGAA
>NW_027978529.1:0-204 GCF_054177405.1 Leptonychotes weddellii
GGATATTTTTTTTTTTTAAAGATTTTATTTATTTATTTGAGACAGAGAGAATGAGAGACAGAGAGCATGAGAGGGAGGAGGGTCAGAGGGAGAAGCAGACTCCCCGCTGAGCAGGGAGCCCGATGCGGGACTCGATCCCGGGACTCCAGGATCATGACCTGAGCCGAAGGCAGTCGCCCAACCAACTGAGCCACCCAGGCGCCC
>NW_027978530.1:0-204 GCF_054177405.1 Leptonychotes weddellii
ATGAATCATGGAACACTTCATCTAAAACTAATGATGTAATGTATGGGGATTAACATAAGAATAAAAATAAATAAATAAATAAATAAATAAAGAAGTATAGCTCCTCCAGCTTTCTTTTGACATACTTTGCATGGCAAATATTTCTCCATCCCCTCACTTTCAATCTGCACATGTCTTTAGGTCTAAAACGAGTCACTTGTAGGC
>NW_027978531.1:0-204 GCF_054177405.1 Leptonychotes weddellii
TATACTTTTTTTTTTTAAAGATTTTATTTATTTATTTGAGAGAGAGAGAATGAGAGACAGAGAGCATGAGAGGGAGGAGGGTCAGAGGGAGAAGCAGACTCCCCGCCGAGCAGGGAGCCCGATGCGGGACTCGATCCCGGGACTCCAGGATCATGACCTGAGCCGAAGGCAGTCGCTTAACCAACTGAGCCACCCAGGCACCCA
>NW_027978532.1:0-204 GCF_054177405.1 Leptonychotes weddellii
GAAGCGCTTCATTTTCTTATTTTGATGAAGGCATCTGTCTTCATCTGGATCTCCCCAAAGCAGAGCCTCACACATAAGTGTGGGAAAAGGTAGTGTTTTGTTGTTGTTTCTTTTTTTTTTATTAACATATAATGTATTATTTGTTTCAGGGGTACAGGTCTGTGATTCATCAGTCTTAGACAATTCACAGCACTCACCATAGCA
>NW_027978533.1:0-204 GCF_054177405.1 Leptonychotes weddellii
AAAAATTCATCTAGAACTAATGATGTAATGTATGGGGATTAACATAAGAATAAAAAAAAAAAACTGAAAAAAAAAAAAAGAATTTATGCTCAGAGAAAAAAACATGACAATAAAGCATTTTTCCTTGCAAGTCAGAGTCCATCAGTGGTCATGCAGCTCATCATGTTCCCCTTTCCCTCTAGGCTCCTAGGAAGACCAGAACAA
>NW_027978534.1:0-204 GCF_054177405.1 Leptonychotes weddellii
CTTTCTTTTTTTTTTTTTTAAAGATTTTATTTATTTATTTGAGAGAGAGAGTGAGAGAGAGAAAGAGCACAAGAGGGGGGAGCGGGAGAGGGAGAAGCAGACTCCCCGCTGAGCAGGTAGCCCGATGCGGGACTCGATCCCGGGACTCCAGGATCATGACCTGAGCCGAAGGCAGTCGCTTAACCAACTGAGCCACCCAGGCGC
>NW_027978535.1:0-204 GCF_054177405.1 Leptonychotes weddellii
GCTAGGGTGAGCGCTGTGAATTGTGTAAGACTGATGAATCACAGACCTGTACCCCTGAAACAAATAATACATTATATGTTAATTAAAAAAAAACAACAACTTTTGGTCAACCTCTGACTTCAGTTTCTAAAGGAATGGGTTTCCTCCTTTGTTACTAGTTGAATCTTGGCTTTGTAACTTAAACAACTTGTGGCCAAACCAATA
>NW_027978536.1:0-204 GCF_054177405.1 Leptonychotes weddellii
CCGGCCCTCGGGGCTTGATCGTCTTTTCTGCGACCGGAGCGGACAAGTAAGTGTACACACCTTTGGGCTATCGCAGTTCAATTATGTTCAGTATCAAACGTTGGATCGTGGAATTAGTGGTGGAACTTGTAGCTACCTTTGTCCTGGATAAGATCAGATTTTATGTTCCTGAATTATTCAAGACATTACTGGACAACCAATGGA
>NW_027978537.1:0-1090 GCF_054177405.1 Leptonychotes weddellii
AAGCACAGGGGGCTCGGGACCACAGGATGACCAGCAAAACAAGAACAAAACTGCTCCGACAGACGTTTTTTAAAGGAAAAAATACGTGTATCTTGAAAGCTATTTAAAAATACACCTACTTAGAAAGAAAAGCAGGTGGTTGGCGTTTTCCTTCCGCGCGGGCGCTGGGGGCGGGCCGAGCTGTGCGGCCGCGAGGTCGGGCTTCTCGGGCGTCAGCCAGCTCTGCGGCCTCAGACCCGACCCGGGAGCGCGCCAGCAGCCCCCCCCCCGCCCGAAGACGCCAAAGCTTCCCTGAGCGTGAAGGCCGTGGCCGCCGGAAAAGCCCCGGCCGCGGGAGCCCTGCCCGCGGGGCCGCTGACTGCGCATGTTTGCGTGGCTACGGGGACCAGCGGCCTCCACCGACCGCCGTGAGCGCCCTCCGTCTGCCCGCTCCCTGCCTTCATCCTCTGTATTGTAGTGGGGGGGGGCTGCGGGGAGGGGTGGGAGCCTGCGCCCCGCCCCAGGGACTGTCGCCCTCCCCACGCGGAATGTCCCACCTCGCCCGGGGTGGGACACCCGAGCGGAACTGCCGGGCCCAGCTCGGCTGGGGTTTGAACCTGGGCTCTGCACCCCTTTTCCTTTGGCTGGGGCTCAGCCTGGCGGTGAGGGCACAGGGGTGCTGGGAGGGCGGCAGCCGCGGCTGCCCCGGGTCCCGCCAAGCCCCTGGAGGATGCTGGCACGGGGCCCCCA
The DNA here is from genome assembly GCF_054177405.1 of Leptonychotes weddellii. Classification (NCBI taxonomy): domain Eukaryota; kingdom Metazoa; phylum Chordata; class Mammalia; order Carnivora; family Phocidae; genus Leptonychotes; species Leptonychotes weddellii. The sequence goes on from NW_027978537.1 coordinate 730, forward strand.
TGGCCTGCACGCGGCACCCACTCCCACTCCCAGCCCTGCCCGCCCCACGGGAGCGCGGGAGCTCTGGAGCTCTGACCGCGGTTGCAGTGCAAGCACCTCCAGACTGCACGCGCCCGTGTGTTTGCTCTACGGCCGCTGTGACCACCACACACCGATTCTCTGACAGTTCTGGGCTCAGAAATACAGAATGGAGGGCTGGTGTCCCCTCCTCCCCCCGCGGCCCCCGGGAGACCCGGCTCTGGCCTCTTCCTGGCCCGCGGCCCCCCTCCATCCTCACCGCCAGCGGCGCGGGGTCTGCCCATCTCTGGGACTCCCACCCTCTGCCTCCCCCTCGTGAGGACCTCTTGAGGACACCGGGCCC
>NW_027978538.1:0-204 GCF_054177405.1 Leptonychotes weddellii
AAAAGTAAGCAATCACGTAGCTCTGTCTGGCTACCTCCAGTAGGTGAATGTCTACTTATCTTCACTGCTTATGGGTCTATTTTCTTCTTTATGATCTTTAGGTAGGAGGCTATTGGCAATCAAAGACCAGGTCTTAAACTTCTCTTGTCGCCTATTGCTCTGTACAAAAATACCCCAAAATTTAGTGTCTTTTTTTTTTTAAGA
>NW_027978539.1:0-204 GCF_054177405.1 Leptonychotes weddellii
GGCCCGCGCGTCCACCCTGGGGAGCTGGGGCTGGGGCACCGTCCCGGCCCGTTTCCTTCCGTCTTTGGGGACCTCTGAGGAAGGTGGACGAGGGGGCAGGTGGCCTGAGCACGGAGCTTCCTGGCGGGAAGTGGGGGGTCACGGAGCACCCCCTTCCTGCCGCCCTGTGCCCTCACGGCCTGCGAGTCCCCGCCTCCCCAGGCC
>NW_027978540.1:0-204 GCF_054177405.1 Leptonychotes weddellii
GCCTGGGGTGGCTCAGTCGTTAAGCGTCTGCCTTCGGCTCAGGTCATGATCCCAGGGTCCTGGGATCGAGTCCCACATCGGGTTCCCTGCTCGGCGGGAAGCCTGCTTCTCCCTCTCCCACTCCCCCTGCTTGTGTTCCTGCTCTCGCTATCTCTCTCTCTGTCAAATAAATAAATAAAATCTTTAAAAAAAAAAAAAAAGCCC
>NW_027978541.1:0-204 GCF_054177405.1 Leptonychotes weddellii
CCTGCCCGGGCCCTTCCAGGCTCATGAGGCCCCTTTGAGCTGGACGTGGCTGGACTCTGGTCTGTCCCTTCGAGGGACACGTCCTGACCACACAATGTAGACGCCCATGTGATGCCGGCATGAGCTTGTTTTTATCTTCAGGTGACAGCCCAACCCCCCCCCCACCTGCCTCTTCCCTGCACCTGCAGCTGAGCGTGGCTGGAG
>NW_027978542.1:0-204 GCF_054177405.1 Leptonychotes weddellii
AAAATTGCTAATCTAAATTTTAGCAAAAACCTTTGCATAATTGCTGAATGGAATTGCAAAACAAGTTATGACTTAGTAGCAGAACCAACTATATACTTCATTTTGGGGACCTATGTCTCTTTGTAAGGAATATGCTCACTTATGATATCCATTAAAATTAAGCATCTACATAAATTGAAATTAGAATCAGACCTTCATTTTATT
>NW_027978543.1:0-204 GCF_054177405.1 Leptonychotes weddellii
AGTGGGTCGGCCCTGGTTACCAAGGTGTTCACGGGCGTGAACCTTTTGGTTCTTAGCTTCGTCATCCTCTCTGGCTTCATGAAGGGAGATCTGCACCCCTCGCAGCTCACTGAACAGGACTACAAACTGGCCATCTCTGCATCCAATGACACTTCTAGATTAGGCGGGCACTCTTGGCCACAGTAGAGAGTGGGGGGGGTACAG
>NW_027978544.1:0-204 GCF_054177405.1 Leptonychotes weddellii
GGGGCGCCTGAGTGGCTCAGTCGGTTAAGCATCTGCCTTCAGCTCAGGTCATGATCCCAGGGTCCTGGGATCGAGCCCCACATCGGGCTCCTGGCTCAGCGAGGAGCCTGCTTCTCCCTCTCCCTCTGCCTCTCTCCCTGCTCATGCTCTCTCTCTGTATCTGTATCTCTGTGTCTCAAATGAATAAATAAAATCTTTAAAAAA
>NW_027978545.1:0-204 GCF_054177405.1 Leptonychotes weddellii
CCTCCGTTTCCTCTTCTGTAGCAGCCTGTACTTGCTCCTTCCTCATCGGGTTATCTGAGATGTACCGAGACACTGTGAAAAATGCTTGGTAGGCACAGTGCCTCACATGCAAGTTAGGCAGGTGTCTGTGGTGGCCGAGCAGCTCTCACGGGAGGAGAGTGACCTCGACCTCAGCAGCGCTTTGCCCACATCGCCCCAGATGGC
>NW_027978546.1:0-204 GCF_054177405.1 Leptonychotes weddellii
ATGTGGCTGCAATGAAGTGTAGGTAGATTTCCTAATGTTACTCCATACTTGCATTCCCAGGCCAAATCTTATTTGGTCATGTTGTATTATTATCCTAAATACTGGCTGCACACATTTTAATATGTCAGAGGGATTTTTCCTCCTCTATTCATACATAAAATCATTCTGTGATTTTTTCTTTGGGGTTCATCCATATAGATGGTG
>NW_027978547.1:0-204 GCF_054177405.1 Leptonychotes weddellii
TCTTATAAACAAGGCTGATTGATTAGCAATACAGCTTTTCAGATATACTATGCTAGTTATACCTAACAAAATACTGGTATTTTTGTTGGTATAAAACATTATTTCAGTATTTAAAAATCAAAAAACTAAATCACTTACATCTTGAGAGATACCCAGAGAATCATAAGCTACATTCTATTTTTGTTGTTGTTGTTTTTAATTTAA
>NW_027978548.1:0-1090 GCF_054177405.1 Leptonychotes weddellii
GATGGCAAGATGTTTGGAATCAGATGAGCTTTGTTGCAAATCCCAGCTCATTCCCAGTTTGGGCCATGAAGACAACACATTGAAATTAATTTTTTCATTGCTGTTCTAACACTGACTTCATTTCTTCATTCCTAACACCTTTGGTCATGGAGTTAGAGGGTGCTCCTGCATGACCAGTGTACCGGGGCAAGGGATTCTCAAGGGTTCCCGTGGACCAGAAGGAGAGAAAGGCTTTCAGATGTCAAAGGAGCGCCATTATTGGTCTATTCAAAATGACTGCGAAAGGGGCAGAGGAATAAAAGCGGACAGAACCTGGAAGTAAAAGCCAGATTCCTGGAGCTGAAGAGTACGCACCAGAATACATTCCCCTGGTCGAGAGAGCTGCAGGACAGAGCGTCCAGAGGGTGTTCTAAGAGCCCCTGACAAAATGCCCCCAAGAGAATCGGCTGTCCACTGGCCCCCAAAACCCAAGTCTGTCTGGAATAAGTTCAAGCAATCCTTTTCTTATGTACTTACAGCTCCTCTCTCCTTGACTCCAAGTGTCAGAAAGTGGGTGGCAGGCTAGGGCAAGGAGGCCAAGAGCAAAGTAGAAAAATAAGAAAAGTTGTTATCATAACAAAGTCTTCCATTGCTGCCTTCCTGCAGCAAGGGCTGGGGAGAACCCGAAGCTAAGAATTGTGTTTATGATCTGAGAGTACCAACCTAATTTCCTTTTTATTTTTAAGATTTATTTATTTATTTGAGAGAGAGAGATCACAAGCAGGGGGAGGAGCAGAGGGAGAGAGACAATCTCAAGCAAACTCCCCGCTGAGCACAGAGCCTGACTTGGGGCTCCATCCCACAACCTTGAGATCATGACCTGAGTTGAAATTGAGTCAGATGCTTAACCAACTGAGCCACCCAGGTGCTCTGCAACCCAATTTCTGAATGAGAATATATTGCTCCTTGAAGTGACCTAGGACTCAGTTACCTAAAAATGAACAGAAAGCCCGGGAGGACTGTGCGAAATTTCAGCTCCAGACTGGTGATGAATACATTTTATGAAGTGGCAATGGGAGACAAAAGCAAAACATTTATTTTAATTACATCC
>NW_027978549.1:0-204 GCF_054177405.1 Leptonychotes weddellii
AAGTTTTTTTTTCCTTCAGCAGAGAACATGTGTAGCTTCTCAAGCAATATCAAAAGCAATTAGAAATGTCTAAAAAAAAATGATTTGGTTTTCATTTCAGGAGTGGGTGGCGGTAGAATAATGCCAGATTCCATAGACCAATACCTCAATGAGCTCTGAGAAAGGACTAGAAATCTTAGGATCAGGGAACATCTGTGAAAAGGC
>NW_027978550.1:0-204 GCF_054177405.1 Leptonychotes weddellii
AAGAGAAATCTCATGTTCTGAAAATTATCTGTAAGAAAGGTGCCAGGTTGGTAGACCTGAATAACCTGAGTGTACATTTTTAGAGCTTATTTATCAACTCTCTAGAGAAGGTAATTTTCAGTAGGCTAAGAACAGCGGAATCTGTGTCCCCACTAACCCTTATTACAGACCTTGGCAGTTGGGGAGAAATCCTTGACAGAGAGA
>NW_027978551.1:0-204 GCF_054177405.1 Leptonychotes weddellii
ACTTTACTGAATTCCTGTATGAGTTCTAGCAGTTTTGGGGTGGAGTCTTTTGGGTTTTCCACATAAAGTATCATATCATCTGCAAAGAGTGAGAGTTTGACTTCTTCTTTGCCAATTTGGATGCCTTTGATTTCTTTTTGTTGTCTGATTGCTGTGGCTAGGACTTCCAATACTATGTTGAATAGCAGTGGTGATAGTGGACAT
>NW_027978552.1:0-204 GCF_054177405.1 Leptonychotes weddellii
AGATGCTCAGTGGTTATCATTTGTAATGGCGGCCACTTCCCTCGTGTTACAAACTTCCTTCCTTGCCATCACACACCTGCCCTGGAATCAAAAGCAGGAGGCCTGGTTCTGGTCTGTGTCAGGTACTGCCCTATGCCTAAAGCCTATTTTCCATGTCAGGGAAAAACAAAAAAGGCCTTGCAGTGCTCACCTCGCTAAGACAAG
>NW_027978553.1:0-204 GCF_054177405.1 Leptonychotes weddellii
CCTGCAATTTTCAAGTCCTTGATGGTAGCACTAATCTCTGCAGTCCATCCTGAAAGGCACATTGCTTTTTTTTTTTTTAAGATTTTATTTATTTATTTGAAAGAGAGAGAGAGAGAGTGAAAGAGAGAGAGAATATGAGCGGGGCGGGTGCAGAGGCAGAAGGAGAAGCAGACTCCCCACTGAGCAGGGAGCCCTACGCGGGGC
>NW_027978554.1:0-204 GCF_054177405.1 Leptonychotes weddellii
AGGTGCGCCCCCTCTGCTCTCATCTCCCTGTGCTCCCCAGGCTTTTAGGACAGACACACTGTTACACCAACCACATTCCTTGGTGATTCCAGTCTCTGCTGGCCCTGGAGGGTCAGCCCCTCTTCAGGGTCGGGCTCTGTCTTGTTCGCTGTTGTATCTCCTGGGGCCTGGCCTGGAGCTGGCGGTCACCACCACCGGAGCCTC
>NW_027978555.1:0-204 GCF_054177405.1 Leptonychotes weddellii
CCTGCACCCTCATCCTTTTTCTTAGCTGCATTACATTTAGCTAGCTGGAGAACAATTATCTTAGTCCCTGTCTTTTCTGTGCTCTAAAATGTCACATTAAAGAGTAACCATCCGAGAGCGGAGCAAGATGGCAGAGGAGTAGGAGACCTGGATTTCGTCTCCTCTCAGGAATTCAGCTGGATAGGGATAAAACCATTCTGAACA
>NW_027978556.1:0-204 GCF_054177405.1 Leptonychotes weddellii
GGGGTGGCTGGGTGATAGACATTGGGGAGGGTATGTGCTATGGTGAGTGCTGTGAATTGTGTAAGACTGTGGAATCACAGACCTGTACCTCTGAAACAAATAATACATTATATGTTAAAAAACAAAAAAAAAGAAGAAGATAGCAGGAGGGGAAGAATGAAGGGGGAGAATTGGAGGGGGAGACAAACCATGAGAGACTGTGGA
>NW_027978557.1:0-204 GCF_054177405.1 Leptonychotes weddellii
CTCCCCCTGCTTGTGTTCCCTCTCTCGCTGTGTCTCTCTCTGTCAAATAAATAAATAAAATCTTAAAAAAAAAAATAAATAAATAAAAATAAAATAAAATCTTTAAAAAAAAAAATAAATTAAATAAATAAATAAATAAAATCTTAAAAAAACCCCCAAAAAACTAATGATGTAATGTATGGTGATTAACATAACAATACAAAA
>NW_027978558.1:0-204 GCF_054177405.1 Leptonychotes weddellii
CGGCGGGGAGTCTGCTTCTCCCTCTGACCCTCCTCCCTCTCATGCTCTCTGTATCTCATTCTCTCTGTCTCAAATAAATAAATAAAATCTTTAAAAAAAAAAAAATAAATAAATAAATAAAAAACAATGAACGACATAAATAAAGATTCTATAGCTAACGTGTGGCACATTTGAAAAACTGAAAGACAGCTAGTGTCATTACAG
>NW_027978559.1:0-1090 GCF_054177405.1 Leptonychotes weddellii
ATGGCAAGGCAGGGAAGCCCTCATATGAATATTGGGGGACCCAGTGTTGCCATGTGTCTTGTTGTCTTTGAGCCCTGCGGGTCAGTGGACTATCCCATTGTAGAGGCTCATCTCACCAGTTGGAGGTACAGGAGGAAAGGGAATGTCCTCCTAGGGAAGCAGAACCCCTAAGGAGAAGAGGCCTAGGATCAGGACCACTCGATGCTCTGCTACTCTTTCCCAAACTTCTTCCCCGTGGCTTTTATTCCTTCCTCTGGTGCTGCAGCTCTGGTCATACTCGGTAATACTCACGCTGTCTCTTGGTTCAAACTTGTAGACCCAGGGGCAGTTCCTGTCAAATTTTAGACCTGCAGGTCTGTTGGGACATAGAACATTAAATGTGTGTATGTGTGTGTGTGTGTTTTAGTCTTGTTGTGGTACCAGAATTAAGTGAAATCTTACATGCGGAACACTGTTGTGCCTGGCGTGTAGTAGACATTTCACGAATAGTGGTCATGTCTCTCTTGTCTTCTTGTTATTCTTATTGTGGTGATGATCATCATTATTATTTCTTTAATTTATACTTGTTATACTGCAGGCTGTTCACAGGCAGGGGAGGGAGAAAGAGACTTCTCCCTTGTTTTTTAACAGCGGAATGATAGAGGTGAGTGTATGGGAAGACTGAGGTGCTTGAGGAGATCTATAGCACAAATGAATGGGAAAGGAACATCTTCTCCCAGGAGAGTTACGGATTCGGATTGAAGAGAAGTTATTTGGCTTTAATTGATGATACCTGGCTTGACCACTTACGTATTTTATATTAACTTCTTGATTTATGAAGTCAGGCTTCTGCATTAAGACAACAACATGGTAAATTACTACCCTGACAGAAAAGGAAATGGAAGGAAGATATAAACGTGAATGTGAGTTTTTTTGTTTTGTTTTGTTTTAATTTTATTATGTTATGTTAGTCACCATACAATACATCATTAGTTTTTGATATAGTGATCCACGATCCATTGTTTTCGTATAACACCCAGTGCTCCATGCAGTACGTGCCCTCCTTAATACCCATCACCGGGCTAACCAATCCCCCCTCCCCCCTCCCCTC
>NW_027978560.1:0-204 GCF_054177405.1 Leptonychotes weddellii
GGGCGCCTGGGTGGCTCAGTTGGTTAAGCGACTGCCTTCGGTTCAGGTCATGATCCTGGAGTCCCGGGATCGAGTCCCGCATCGGGCTCCCTGCTCGGCAGGGAGTCTGCTTCTCCCTCTGACCCTCCTCCCTCTCATGCTCTCTGTCTCTCATTCTCTCTGTCTCAAATAAATAAATAAAATCTTTAAAAAAAAAAAAAAGAA
>NW_027978561.1:0-204 GCF_054177405.1 Leptonychotes weddellii
TGCTGCTTCTATCAAGCTTGCACGTTGAGCTGGGTGGTCCTGTGATGCACAGTGAGTGCAGCTGGGACTCCTGAAAATGTTCAATGATGGGCATGGAGATATTTGTAACCCATTGATATTTAGGTACAGAAACAAGCAAGTGCAAGTGACACTGTCTTTTGTGCTTGTTAGTACAGTTGATTTCCTTTTTTTTTTTTTTTTAAA
>NW_027978562.1:0-204 GCF_054177405.1 Leptonychotes weddellii
CCCATGAAAAAAACTACAGAACATGCAAACATGCTTAATACATGATGTTTTCAGAGCGTGAGCTAACAGCCACCCACCCACAGGAGACTAATTCACAAAGTTAAGGTGCATCCTGACAACAGCAGTAACAGCTGTCCAAAAGCAGGTGGAAATTGTCCCATGTGTCAGAGGAGAAAGATCTCCGTACATACGCGGTTTATGCAC
>NW_027978563.1:0-204 GCF_054177405.1 Leptonychotes weddellii
GCTTCTTTTTTTTTTTTTTTAAAGATTTTATTTATTTATCTGACAGAGAGAGAGAGCAAGTAGGCAGAGAGACAGGCAGAGGGAGAGGGAGAAGCAGGCTGCCCGCTGAGCAGGGAGCCCGATGCGGGGCTCGATCCCAGGACCCTGGGATCATGACCTGAGCCGAAGGCAGACGCTTAACCGGCTGAGCCACCCAGGCGCCCC
>NW_027978564.1:0-204 GCF_054177405.1 Leptonychotes weddellii
CTTCATAAAACACGACTACCAACAAAGACTTAAGAAGTAATTAAAAATCTGAATAGACTGACAACAAGTAAGGAGATTCATCGGGAATCAGAAAACCTCCCACAAAGAAAAGCCCAGACCTAGGTGGCTTCACTAGCAAATTCTACCCAAAGTTTAAAGAAGAATTAACATCAATCTTTCACAAACTCTTCCAAAACATGAGAC
>NW_027978565.1:0-204 GCF_054177405.1 Leptonychotes weddellii
GGGGTTGACGAACTACAGCTCTGTATGTTAGCCACTGCACTGCTATTCATGCCTCAGAAAATCCATCCTTGTCGCAACCATGTTGAAGCACACGTGATTGTTCTAATCATACTAGTTGGAGTAAGGTGTGGTGAGGTCAGGGAAAGAAACCCCAAATTGGTATTCCCACAGTTCCCTGGGGAGGACACACACACACACATACAC
>NW_027978566.1:0-204 GCF_054177405.1 Leptonychotes weddellii
GGGCACCTGGGTGGCTCAGTCGGTTAAGCGGCTGCCTTCGGCTCAGGTCATGATCCCAGGGTCCTGGGATCGAGCCCCGCATCGGGCTCCCTGCTCTGCGGGAAGCCTGCTTCTCCCTCTCCCACTCCCCCTGCTTGTGTTCCCTCTCTCGCTGTCTCTCTCTCTCTGTTGAATAAATAAATAAAATCTTTAAAAAAAAAAAAA
>NW_027978567.1:0-204 GCF_054177405.1 Leptonychotes weddellii
ATATATATATATATATATATATATATATATATATATATATATATATATATATATATATATATATATATATATAACATATGCCCATCTATCTATCGAGAGATTAGAGATTATTTTTGATTCTTTACCTCTAGCCCATATCCCTACTAATACATGTTAACAATAGTTAACATTATATCTCAGTATTTAAGTTATAACATGTCAGGA
>NW_027978568.1:0-204 GCF_054177405.1 Leptonychotes weddellii
GGGGCGCCTGGGTGGCTCAGTCATTAAGCGTCTGCCTTCAGCTCAGGTCATGATCCCAGGGTCCTGGGATCGAGCCCCGCATCGGGCTCCCTGCTCCGCGGGAAGCCTGCTTCTCCCTCTCCCACTCCCCCTGCTTGTGTTCCCTCTCTCGCTGTGTCTCTCTCTGTCAAATAAATAAATAAAATCTTTAAAAAAAAAAAAAAA
>NW_027978569.1:0-204 GCF_054177405.1 Leptonychotes weddellii
ATGCTACAATAAACATAGGGGTACATATACCTTTTTGAGTTAGTGTTTTCATGTTCTTTTTTTAAAATGTATTTTTATTTTTTTAATTAACAAATAATGTATTATTTGTTTCAGGGGTACAGGTCTGTGATTCACCAGTCTTACACAATTCACAGCGCTCACCACAGCACATACCCTCCCCAATGTCCATCACCCAGCCCCCCC
>NW_027978570.1:0-1090 GCF_054177405.1 Leptonychotes weddellii
AGGTCAGAAATAGACAAAGTGGACAGTTTAATATGCTGTCATTAGGCTGTGACAGAGCTGAGAACGGGAGCCTGGGGAAAATTCTCTAGAGGAGGCAAGTTTTGAGATGAGGCTTGAAGGATAAGCTGGCAAAGGATAAAGGAGGCGAGTGTGGGCAAAACTACAGAACCCTAGGACCTGCGAGTGTCTGGCGGGGGGGTGGGGGGTGGCGTCAGAGACAAGGCTGGAGAGAGTGACTACAACCTGCCTGTGGAGGGCCTTGCCCATTAGACTTCGGAACTTGGTTGTTATCCTGTGGTGATGGCTTTAGAAAGATCCCTCCGGGGGGCCATTTGAACACGTTCTAGAGAGAAAGGACTGGAGGAAGGTTGCTGTAATAGTCCAGGCAAGACTGAAGCCGTCTTGAACTCGGCAGTGGCAGTGGAGGGGAGGGGAGGATAGACTCCATCACGCAAGGAATTTGGTTTGCAGAATTCATCTATGAAGATGGTATATGATGAGAGGACCTGGCACAAAGGAGATGCTTACTGCGTGAATGGAAGTGGAGTATGCAGGTGGGTTGTATTACATAGGCACAAAGACCAGTTAGGTAATTTTTATGATAAACATAAATACCTGGACATTTTAAGTGAAAATATTTACTTTCCTTATAAGGAATGAATGTGAATTATGGCCATTCTGTTCTGTATGTTCAGATGACAAATTCTTTACAGATATTCATATTTAGTAACAAATTTTTCTCGATTGCTTATTATTTTGTACTGTTACAGATGTTGTATTTGATTTCAGAGTGGAGTTTGCTGTTCTGTATCATTAAATTCTCAGCGATACAATTTTTTTCAGTCCTCAGAGGATAGAAGGAATTCAGTAGTTTTGAAGCATGTACCTGTCTTCCAGGGAGTTAGAAATGCACCAAACGTCTTATTGAAAATTTTTTCCGCAAATAAAGACAGGTTTCTTTTTCTGGGAGAAAGATCATGTTGAAGATGGGACATCGTGTGAGGAAGATGGGCTGCACTTGATAGCTTATGACCACTGATGCCTCGGAGCTAGAGAGAGCCCATGGCTGCCTGCTCACCCACTCTAAGTT
>NW_027978571.1:0-204 GCF_054177405.1 Leptonychotes weddellii
AAGACAGGCCAAACCCGCCCCTGCAGGGCTGAGTACGGCGCTTCCAGGGCTCTAGGCTTCCAGGGTTGAGGCCACTTCCCTGCTTCCTTGTCTGCATCTGTCACAGGACCTTGACTTCCTAATCCGTCCCTTAGGGACCAGGATGGCATCTGTGCCACGTGGTGCCACCAGGTTCTTGTCTGTGCCACCGAAACAGCTTTTCTG
>NW_027978572.1:0-204 GCF_054177405.1 Leptonychotes weddellii
TGGCGTCATAGTCGGGGTTCTTCAGAGAAGCAGAAGCAACAGGATCTATACAGATACATAGAAAGGGGTTCATGATGAGGGATTGGCTCATGCAGTTATGGAGGCTGAGAGGTCCCGTGATCTGCCATCTGCAGTCTGGAGGCCCAGGAGAGTCAGTGATGTGGCTGCAGTCTAGACCCATAGGCCTGAGAACCAGGACAGCCA
>NW_027978573.1:0-204 GCF_054177405.1 Leptonychotes weddellii
AATTAAAAAAAAATAAAAACAAAGATGGAAATGAGGCTGCTAAATTGATTAATTAGGAAGCCATCTGTGATTTTTGTGAAAATTGTGTCCCTGTTATGTATGGTTAGAGGTGAAACTTAAAAAAAAATCTACAGTGTAGTAAAATAGAAAAGAAGCTGTGGTTTGAAGGCAAAGGAAGTTTGAGGGAATTTTTTTTTTTAATGA
>NW_027978574.1:0-204 GCF_054177405.1 Leptonychotes weddellii
ACGGTGATCTATGTCAGTTATTTCTCAGTAAAACAGGGAAAAATAATAACTCTGCTTGGGGCCGACCCACGAATATATTTGCATTGAAAACAGAGCAGGCAGCTATGATTCAATCCAGTTGGCCTGGATTGCCCTGAGCCGTTCTCCTTAAGCCACACAGACCGACCAAGTCACCAACAAACAAAACCCTATTGGTGGTCACGG
>NW_027978575.1:0-204 GCF_054177405.1 Leptonychotes weddellii
GAGTAAGGGAGCCCGACGCGGGGCTCGATCCCAGGACCCTGGGATCATGACCTGAGCCGAAGGCAGACGATTAACGACTGAGCCACCCAGGCGCCCAATACAAGGATTTTAATTCCATTTTACTCCCTACAACTTATATGTCTTGATGTTAGGTATCATATATATATATGATATATATGAGTTTAGACACAGTATTCCCGTGGC
>NW_027978576.1:0-204 GCF_054177405.1 Leptonychotes weddellii
AAGACAGGCCAAACCCGCCCCTGCAGGGCTGAGTACGGCGCTTCCAGGGCTCTAGGCTTCCAGGGTTGAGGCCACTTCCCTGCTTCCTTGTCTGCATCTGTCACAGGACCTTGACTTCCTAATCCGTCCCTTAGGGACCAGGATGGCATCTGTGCCACGTGGTGCCACCAGGTTCTTGTCTGTGCCACCGAAACAGCTTGTCTG
>NW_027978577.1:0-204 GCF_054177405.1 Leptonychotes weddellii
CTGGTGGTGGGTATTGAGGAGGGCACATTCTGCATGGAGCACTGGGTGTTATGCACAAACAATGAATCATGGAACACTTCATCTAAAACTAATGATGTAATGTATGGGGATTAACATAAGAAAAAAAAAAAAAAGAATTGCCTCAGAATATACCATGCCTGTATTAACTTAATTACATATAAATTGTACACTTTTCTGCTACTA
>NW_027978578.1:0-204 GCF_054177405.1 Leptonychotes weddellii
GTGCGCACTATCAGGGTATCAGGATAAAAAGATGCTCAAGGTTCTTCTGGGCCACCAACTTACAGATGTTTATAGAAGGTTAGAGTCTGAAGGGATCTTAGAAATCCTCTCACTGGGGGCGGAGCAAGATGGCGGAGGAGTAGGAGACCTGGATTTCGTCTCCTCTCAGGAATTCAGCTGGATAGGGATCAAACCATTCAGAAC
>NW_027978579.1:0-204 GCF_054177405.1 Leptonychotes weddellii
CTTTCTGAACCCTCATTTAAAGATGGGTTCAAATTTTTAAAAATCCAAAGCACATTAAATGGGATCTATTAAAAATAACCAAATTGCTAGAATTCTCAAAATTTAGGGACTCAGATATAAGCCCGGTTTTCTATCCAATTCAAGCTACTTATCAATAGCAGCTCCAAAGTCAAGTATGAACTTTTGATGAATTTCAGGCATGAC
>NW_027978580.1:0-204 GCF_054177405.1 Leptonychotes weddellii
TCCTCGGGCGCCTGGGTGGCTCAGTTGGTTAAGCGACTGCCTTCGGCTCAGGTCATGATCCTGGAGTCCCGGGATCGAGTCCCGCATCGGGCTCCCTGCTCGGCAGGGAGTCTGCTTCTCCCTCTGACCCTCCTCCCTCTCATGCTCTCTGTCTCTCATTCTCTCTCTCAAATAAATAAATAAAATCTTTAAAAAAAAAAAAAA
>NW_027978581.1:0-1090 GCF_054177405.1 Leptonychotes weddellii
AGTAGAGCTGGGCCACATAGCTGTGAAAGGAGATCGCCCTGCCTCCTGGGGACACCAAGGTCATCAGCATTTTGGGCATGGTGACCGTGGAGAACCACATGTCAATGAAGGACAGGTTGGTCAGGAAGTAGTACATGGGGGTGTGGAGGTGGGAATCCACCTTGATCACCAGCAAGATGAGGAGGTTCCCCACCACAGTTAGTACATAAATCACCAAGAAGATTCCCAAGAGGGGAATGTCCAGTGCTGGTGCATGCGGAAGCCCTATGAGGAAGAATGTTGTCACTACACTCATGTTTGTCATTTCTTCTCATTTATGGAGTCTGTCCCTACTGGGAGGAAAGCAAACTCAACATTTACTGAGATCATATTTCATGATAACTGCATTTTCACTGATGTAAAACACAAGATGTAATTGTCATTGGCATTTTTGCTTTATATGGGGCTTTGAGGAAGATTGGTCACTTCCTTATTACAGTACCCAAATCAGCCAAATAGATAAAGGGGGGGGTAAATTGTATATTCTGTTTTCTGTAGAATTAGAAAAGTTATACCCAAACCAGCAACTTTCCAGAATTGGCATGCTCTCCCATGGATAAGTCTTTATCCAGACATCTCTCTCTCTCTCTCTTTTCCTCTTTAACCAACCCCCAACACACAAAATACACACAAGAACAAACATGCCAATTGTCCACACACATTGCCCTATATATAGATGCAGTCTCTCATCATCAGAGAATTTGCACTATAAATACAGATTTCTAAAGAAAGCTTCATCCATAATAGCTGAGAAAACTGACTTCCTAAAGCTCTCTGGGAAGCAGCAGATGTGTCAGGATAGAACCCTAGCAGGGATTTAGCCTCACAGGTTCGTCTGTTCTACAGGAAGCCGTGATCATAGCCCCCTAATCAGTTGTGAAATCTGACCCCAACCTGATGCAGTAGTGGTCAGAGTACCATCATGTTCCCCACCTCCTCTCATCCTGTTTATTTCTATTCTAAGTTTTTATTATTTCTCCCTCCGGGACTTTAAGCAATCAATCGTACTCCTTCTGAAGTGTCATCAGATCATCTCAGAATGTATTTTGAG
>NW_027978582.1:0-204 GCF_054177405.1 Leptonychotes weddellii
AGTTGAACTGAAAGATTGCCAAAAGTGGGCCAGTCCCAGAGTAGATAGGGCTTGTAACTTTTATGCTACAATTGGCACAAGACACATTGGTAATAAAGGGTGTGTGTGTGTGTGTGTGTGTGTGTGTGTGTGTGTGTAGAGAAGTCTGTCTCTGAAGATTGTGTATGAGCATTGAGGCCAAGGGGAAAAATAATGGATCTGAAT
>NW_027978583.1:0-204 GCF_054177405.1 Leptonychotes weddellii
AGCCTGGTGATGGGTATTAAGGAGGGCATGTACTGCATGGAGCACTGGGTGTTATATGAAAACAATGAATCGTGGATCACTACATCAAAAACTAATGATATATTGTATGGTGACTAACATAACATAATAAAATAAAATTTTAAAAAAAGAGCATTTACTAATACTATAATAACAATGATGGTGAGAATCACTGAGATGGTAACC
>NW_027978584.1:0-204 GCF_054177405.1 Leptonychotes weddellii
GGGTGTTATGCACAAACAATGAATCATGGAACACTTCATCTAAAACTAATGATGTAATGTATGGGGATTAACATAAGAATAAAAAAAAAATAAATTAAAACCAAAAAAAAAAAAAAATGTGAGGAAAAAACATAAGAGATCCAGAAGACAAATCTACAAGATGTAACAACAGAAAATAAAACAAACAAACAAAAAACAAAAATA
>NW_027978585.1:0-204 GCF_054177405.1 Leptonychotes weddellii
ACACTGGGGAGGGTATGTGCTCTGGTAAGCGCTGTGAATTGTGCAAGACTGTTGAATCTCAGATCTGTACCTCTGAAACAAATAATGCAATATATGTTAAGAAAAAAAAAAAGAAGAAGAAGGTAGCGGGAGGGGAAGAATGAAGCGGGGGAAATCGGAGGGGTAGACGAACCATGAGAGACGATGGACTCTGAAAAACAAACA
>NW_027978586.1:0-204 GCF_054177405.1 Leptonychotes weddellii
AAATCCTCAGAATTTGCCTCTGATACCTGTTTATTATGATCCATTTGAAAGACACATGTCAATGCACAGGATGAAGCAGCCAATGTCAACGGGCAGGACAAACTCCGTAATTTGTGTGACCCAGTGAGAAACGTAAATGAAGGGCCTCTTGCTCAACAATTATTAAGAGTTCATTTAGTTAAGTCATTGTGTCCTGATATTAAT
>NW_027978587.1:0-204 GCF_054177405.1 Leptonychotes weddellii
GAATCAACACTGAAATATAGCAATCATGTCTTCAACTTCTACAATTGTCTTTATGTGCCGACTAACATTTATGCAGCCTCTTACAGATCTTTTACCATGTATTGGAAGTTTTAGCAGTTCTGATAACATCACTAGTAGTATATAACCATGCAGAAAGCACATCACACTGACAGCACATCGGCAAAGATTCTGCACAGGTTTATC
>NW_027978588.1:0-204 GCF_054177405.1 Leptonychotes weddellii
GACTGCCTTCGGCTCAGGTCATGATCCTGGAGTCCCGGGATCGAGTCCCGCATCGGGCTCCCTGCTCGGCGGGGAGTCTGCTTCTCCCTCTGACCCTCCTCCCTCTCATGCTCTCTGTCTCTCATTCTCTCTCTCTCAAATAAATAAATAAAATCTTTAAAAAAAAAAAAAAAAAAAAAAAAAAAAAAAAAAAAAAAAAAAAAA
>NW_027978589.1:0-204 GCF_054177405.1 Leptonychotes weddellii
AATACAGTGATTTGAAGGGGCACATGCACCTCCCAATGTTTATAGCAGAAATGTCCACAATAAGTAAAATATGGAGAGAGCCCAGATGTCCATCCACAGGTGAATGGACAAAGAGAAGTGGTATATATCCACTTCTCTTGCATTTCTATACATTATCATATATATATATATAATCATATATATATACACATATATACACCCACA
>NW_027978590.1:0-204 GCF_054177405.1 Leptonychotes weddellii
ATGGGTGAGCCTGGTGGTGGGTATTGAGGAGGGCACATTCTGCATGGAGCACTGGGTGTTATGCACAAACAATGAATCATGGAACACTACATCTAAAACTAATGATGTAATGTATGGGGATTAACATAAGAATAAAAAAAAGTGAAGAAGAAGCTTAGATTCTTGCCTTTCCTGAAAAAAAAAAATTTCACATATTTTTATTGA
>NW_027978591.1:0-1090 GCF_054177405.1 Leptonychotes weddellii
CTGAATGTTTGTCTTTTACCCTTATGGTCTGAAACAGAACTTTCAGGATCTCTGTATCACATTTTCTAAATGACCTTGTTCTTATTGCCACATTTTATTTTATCCAATTTTTGGCTTCATTTTCTTAGACTTTGTTCTGTTTTTTTTTATTAACTCATATAAGAAATAATTTACAGATAACTTGAAGCACAAAAAAGCTCAAGATAATGTTTCTAGTAAGTTCTGAACCTTGCTATATAAAATCCAGGTATTCTCTCTCAAGTCTGTGCTCTTCATTTCTTTGATCTAACAGTGAAATTAGTGTAGACTTTTAATATACAGACACAAATATTTTATTAGTTAAATTTTTTAAAAATTATTTTTTCAAAATTTGGAAGATGTCAAATGTGATGGTTCTAAAGTAAATAGCAGTTATTTACTATATATGTCATTTACAAAAAAAGTTAATGGTTCATTTTATGAGAAAAAATGAAATCCACATTGTTGCTACAGGACTTGTATAAATACCAGTAGTCACATTTTGAGACATTTATTAATTCATTTTGAGGTAGAAAACATGACATTTAAATATGTGAAATAGATAAAAATTTACAATATAAATTTTTCTATTTAAAACTTGACAAAGGTAAATTGCTATTTTAAATATATTTTGATCTAAATTATATTCTCAAATATTTTAATTTATATGCATAAGGATTTCTTTGTAAATATGTACAAAAATACAACTTAGAAATATATATTCAATACGTATTTTTCCCACTATTTTTTCCTCTCAATTACCTTATGCTTTTGAGATTCTCACTGACTGGTGTTTTTAACGGAGTGGCTATGTCATTGAAATGGAAACCTGACCTTTCAGAAAGTTATTTTTAAATTTCTGAATGGCGTAATTTGTGTATCCTTTGCTAAGAATAAAGTGACACCTAAAGTCAACCTTAATATACTTGAGTTTGGCGTGAGGTAACCTATATATCCTACTTTATTTGTAAATGTTTAAAAGAATTGTGGGGGCTCTATTTTATTGTTTTTGGACAGAACTTTTTTTATGTGTCCTCTATTCCTGAATGCCTTTGAATATAAGCACAAAGTA
>NW_027978592.1:0-204 GCF_054177405.1 Leptonychotes weddellii
ATTTTCACAAATTCATTTCTTTTTATTTTTAAAAAATTTTTTTAAAGATTTTATTTATTCAACAGAGAGAGACACAGCGAGAGAGGGAACACAAGCAGGGGGAGTGGGAGAGGGAGAAGCAGGCTTCCCGCTGAGCAGGGAGCCCGATGTGGGGCTCGATTCCAGGACCCTGGGATCATGACCTGAGCCGAAGGCAGACGCTTA
>NW_027978593.1:0-204 GCF_054177405.1 Leptonychotes weddellii
AAGGTAGGCTCACACCCAGGTGGCAGACTCACAAACCATGATCTTGGCTATAGACCTAGAAATAGTTCCATACCCCTGAAGAATTGGTTGTAGGCTTGTTGGCTTTGATTCTGGCACCAGCACCATATAGCAAGAGACCCAGGAAGATTCATGCCCACCTATGCATCAGGGAATGGATATACAGACCTCTGTCCCAGCTATGAA
>NW_027978594.1:0-204 GCF_054177405.1 Leptonychotes weddellii
CCTCTAAAGAGGCGCTTGTTTGGCATCTTCCTCTCTCTGCTGCTTGCTCTGCTGTCCACACTGAGGAGCCTGGTTGGTGGGATGGTGGGGAGATCGGGTGTATGACAACCCATTTCTCCTTTGAGATATTCTCCTATGTCCTCACTGCACTCACAGCTGAACTCATGTAAGAATAGTCCGCCTTCTTTCTGTTTCTCTCTGGCA
>NW_027978595.1:0-204 GCF_054177405.1 Leptonychotes weddellii
GTGCCCACTATCAGGGTATCAGGATAAAAAGATGCTCAAGGTTCTTCTGGGCCACCAACTTACAGATGTTTATAGAAGGTTAGAGTCTGAAGGGATCTTAGAAATCCTCTCACTGGGGGCGGAGCAAGATGGCGGAGGAGTAGGAGACCTGGATTTCGTCTCCTCTCAGGAATTCAGCTGGATAGGGATCAAACCATTCAGAAC
>NW_027978596.1:0-204 GCF_054177405.1 Leptonychotes weddellii
CTAACTGGTCTCCCTGCATCTACCTCTGCCCTTTTTGGTCTAGTCCTAAACCTGTGGTAGAGTGACCCCTTTATTTATTATTTCTTTTAAGATGTTATTTTTTTTTTAAAGATTTTATTTATTTATTTGAGACAGAGAGAATGAGAGAGAGAGAGCACATGAGAGGGGTGAGGGTCAGAGGGAGAAGCAGGCTCCCTGCTGAGC
>NW_027978597.1:0-204 GCF_054177405.1 Leptonychotes weddellii
CCTTCCATATGTAGTGCACCTATTTCCTGGATAGGTCTGGCCAATAGAAGGCATTTGTGGAGGGTAAGACAGGAAGGGGAGGAAAAAAAAACAAACAACAAAGTCCTCTGTTACCTGTCTTTACTCTCTGTAGCACATGGTAGGCCATGTCCGGGTTCTCATCAGATGGCCCTGATTTTGTATTCTAGTACCTCCTGCTATTCC
>NW_027978598.1:0-204 GCF_054177405.1 Leptonychotes weddellii
GGATGTTATAGTTGCTTATTAGAGCAAAAACCTGTACATACCTACTCTAAAAGCAAGTTGTTTTTTTTTTAATTTTATTATGTTAGTTACCATACAATACATCGTTAGTTTTTGATGTGGTGATCCACGATCCATTGTTTTCGTATAACACCCAGTGCTCCATGCAGTACGTGCCCTCCTTAATACCCATCACCAGGCTCACCC
>NW_027978599.1:0-204 GCF_054177405.1 Leptonychotes weddellii
CCACATTGGTCAGGGTTCACTTGCCAAGAGCAGCAGTCCAAGCAGAGAAGGATTGATTACAGGGCGATAAATGACTCCCGGGATAGTTGGGAAGGCGGGAGAAATTGAAGAAACTCTAAGTGGAGTTTCCAGGAACGACTCCCAAAGTCACAATGCAGAATTGGGCCACCAGGGAGCTGCGGTCCTGTCATCATTCCAGTGGCA
>NW_027978600.1:0-204 GCF_054177405.1 Leptonychotes weddellii
ATTTCTTTTTTTTTTTTTTAAAGATTTTATTTATTTATTTGACAGAGAGAGACACAGCGAGAGAGGGAACACAAGCAGGGGGAGTGGGAGAGGGAGAAGCAGGCTCCCCGCAGAGCAGGGAGCCCGATGCGGGACTCGATCCCAGAACCCTGGGATCATGACCTGAGCCGAAGGCAGTCGCTTAACCAACTGAGCCACCCAGGC
>NW_027978601.1:0-204 GCF_054177405.1 Leptonychotes weddellii
GAATCAACACTGAAATATAGCAATCATGTCTTCAACTTCTACAATTGTCTTTATGTGCCGACTAACATTTATGCAGCCTCTTACAGATCTTTTACCATGTATTGTAAGTTTTAGCAGTTCTGATAACATCACTAGTAGTATATAACCATGCAGAAAGCACATCACACTGACAGCACATCGGCAAAGATTCTGCACAGGTTTATC
>NW_027978602.1:0-1090 GCF_054177405.1 Leptonychotes weddellii
ATACCCAACAAGTTCACTTACAGGTATGTTCTCTGGAGAAACTTTCACACATATGAACATTATACAAGAATGTTCATAACAGCATTATTTGTAATTTAAAAAAAAGAACTAGAAACCCAAATATCAACTGACAAGAGAATGAATGGATTACTACCCATGAGCAAAAATGAATGAATGTGGCTACACACATCAATATGGCTCAATGTTAGAGAAACATAAATATATATATGTATATGTATATATATATATATAAATCTATAAACATAACTGGGATATGGAAAAACAAGCTTCAAAAAAATAAGATATTATTCCTTTTGTATAAAGTTGTAAAAGCGCACAAAACTCAACAATGTATTGATTAGGGAGGGGAATGTAATCAGAAAAACACACGAGATCTCTTAAACACTTAAATGTTCTATTTCTTAGTAACAGGTGGTGTTACTTATACTTTATATTTACATTACATCCTCCTATGCACATGGAAGATTTCCTATTTTAAAGCTTCAGGCAAACTGCAATCCTATTTACTGTTTTTTAATTTCCCTTCTCTATCAGGAACTACTTGTTCACAATAAAACCAACCACAGAAGACAGTACCCTTTCCTAAGGAGAGTTTCTCTGGGGCTGTTGATTTGGCTGTTGATTTTTCCTTCCTTTTTTTTAAAGTGAAAAGCAGGAAGCAGAAAAATAAAATCTGGTGGAACGACAGACCCACCAAATGTTTAAGAATATTAATGACTCAACTTCGTAGAGCTGTGTCAGTTGGCTGGTGATGTACTAGGGAAATCATTCTGGGTCTGTATAGGATCATTTACATAAAGGTTACCAACGGGCAGTTCTAACAGCTGGGCTGGTGCAGCTGATGAACTACTGCTAGTCCTTACAGGCACACAGTGTAGGCGTGAGAAAAAGCAATGACAACACTCTGTATTATTTATTCCAGTTTTTTGCATAATTCCCATTTCCAGAATGATACAAAACATTTCTCAGCCTCAAAGGCTCACCCCTATCAATTCTACTTGGACATCCATGTATTCACTAAGTTTTTATTGAGTGCTCTAGCAACAGAAACAGTTCCAGTGCTGGAGGC
>NW_027978603.1:0-204 GCF_054177405.1 Leptonychotes weddellii
CTTCATTAGAATGATTTAGCCCCTTGCTACTTAAAATGTGGTTTCTGACACAGGGGCGCAGGCCTCACCTGAGAGCTTAGGGGCGCAGGCCTCACCTGAGAGCTTAGGAGAAGCGCAGAGCCCTGGGTCCCACCTCAGACCTACTTTTATCAAGATCCCAGGTGATTCTCAGGCACATTAAAGCATGAGAACCGCTGATCCCAA
>NW_027978604.1:0-204 GCF_054177405.1 Leptonychotes weddellii
AGCCAAAACACAGCAACCTGTGGGAACAAGCATGGTGGTGGCACTCCCTACTTAACTTGTTAACACTGTGATCTCGCCCCCACCTCCGTGCTTCAGTGGATCTGCCTCATCCGCCAGGCCTGATCAGTTCCAGCACTGCTGGTCCCCTACCCCAGAAAAACAGCACAAACCTTGCTAAAACCACTTCTCACACTCCCTGCCCCC
>NW_027978605.1:0-204 GCF_054177405.1 Leptonychotes weddellii
CATCCATCTTCACTAATGAACTAATATTGGCACACCGTTACTAACTAAACTCCATGTTTTATCTAGATTTCCTCATTTTTTTAATCAATAACATTTTACTGTTCCAGGATCCCTTTAGGATGCCATATACATTTAGTTGTCATCTCTACTCAGGCTCCTCCAACTCCTGTGATGGTTTCTCAAAATTTCCTTGTTTTTGGGCGC
>NW_027978606.1:0-204 GCF_054177405.1 Leptonychotes weddellii
GAGATATCACTCACTCATTCATTCATTCAATGAGCATTTATCAAGTTGCCGCTAAGTGCTAGGCAAGTGCTAAGTGCTGTGGTTTTAAGTAAAAAGAGTAGTCTGCCCACATGAAAAAGTGCTCAATATTGCTCGGCATCAGGGAAATCCAAATCAAAACCTCAATGAGATACCACCTCACACCAGTCAGAATGGCTAACATTA
>NW_027978607.1:0-204 GCF_054177405.1 Leptonychotes weddellii
GATACGTGTCAAATGGATTTGTCCCCAGAGAGCAAAAAATAATTTGTTCTAGAAGCAAGGAAACATTTGGGAGCCTTGGGCGGGAATGGAGGTTTCAGTAGCCTGTGAACTTTCTAATCTTACTTTTTTTTTTTTTAATTTTTTTTTATTCTTATGTTAATCCCCATACATTACATCATTAGTTTTAGATGAAGTGTTCAATGA
>NW_027978608.1:0-204 GCF_054177405.1 Leptonychotes weddellii
ACCTGCACCTACACCTGCATATACACCTGCACCTACACCTGCACCTACACTTGCACCTACACCTGCACCTACACCTGCATATATACCTGCACCTACACCTGCACCTACACCTGCACTTATACCTGCACCCGCAACTATACTTGCATGCACACCTGAGCCTGCACCTACACCAGCACCTGCACATGCACATAGACCTGCACTTGC
>NW_027978609.1:0-204 GCF_054177405.1 Leptonychotes weddellii
AGCACATATGACCATCGTACTTTCAATATTGGCAAAGAAAGTCTAAATTAAATCAAAACATGTCCACTTACTGTGTTCTTCCCATCTATATAACCATTTTAATCAAGCCAATATCAAAAGGAAGTACAAAAACCAGTACTTGAGCTACTTCATGGAACAGGTGGAATGAGAAGATCTGGGAAAATAGTTCAGATTAAAAGCTTA
>NW_027978610.1:0-204 GCF_054177405.1 Leptonychotes weddellii
AGCCAAAACACAGCAACCTGTGGGAACAAGCATGGTGCTGGCACTCCCTACTTAACTTGTTAACACTGTGATCTCGCCCCCACCTCCGTGCTTCAGTGGATCTGCCTCATCCGCCAGGCCTGATCAGTTCCAGCACTGCTGGTCCCCTACCCCAGAAAAACAGCACAAACCTTGCTAAAACCACTTCTCACACTCCCTGCCCCC
>NW_027978611.1:0-204 GCF_054177405.1 Leptonychotes weddellii
GCCTGGCTGAGCTTTTCCAGGCATTAGGAGCTTCTGGCTCAATCAGGTGTGTTTGGGGGCAGGTGTCTTCCCCACGTAAAATGTCTAATTCGAATGGTGCTGGATTATGTGTCTTTCAGCTGACGACAGCAGTGACCAGTGCCTTTTTACTCCCAAAGTGATCCTGTCACAGGTCCAGCCTCCCATGTGTTCTGTACCATCACC
>NW_027978612.1:0-204 GCF_054177405.1 Leptonychotes weddellii
AACTGGGCCAGCCTCCCGACCTGCCCCAGGTCCCTGGGGAAAAACCCATCCTCAGAGCATCGGAGGAGGATGGAGAACAGCTTCTGAGGAAAAGAACGAAGGATCGGAGTGAAAACACTCCTTTTCCAGAAGGACCCGAACCGCTCAACCAAGAAGTTTCGAGATGGAGGCAGAAAGGGCAGGAGAAGGAGGGGGGGAAGAAAG
>NW_027978613.1:0-12284 GCF_054177405.1 Leptonychotes weddellii
AAAAAAAAAAGAATTAAAGTTTCAACTACTGTTGAAATGTGGCAGATCCTAAGGAAAGATTGGAATATCTTCATTGCTATAAATCACAGTATGCTCATTCATTAACAGCCTAAATATATTCACTCATAAGGGATGGATAGGCTCAATGCTATCTGCAGAATGGCACTTGAGTAGGATTAGGGCTGAGGAAGAAATATTTGGGCATATTCAGAGAGATGGCACTAACAGTTTCTCTGTACTTATATGCAGATCTTTTTAATATATCTTTTTTTTTAGTATATACAAAATGAATAGTTTATAAGCACAATTAAAATTAGAATATATGACATATGGGGCATTTGATGAATTTGTGAGATTCTTGAAGAGATATTCCTCATGATAATACTCCTCATTGCTCAGAAATTAACACTCCATGCAAGCAATCAACAAGTTAATGAGGGAGTTGCTATTTTACTGCATAGTTTTACCACACTTGTTCTAAAGCTGCTATTTTAGAAATTTCTTAAAATGCATGTCAAGGGATTGCTTTACATTGTTTGCTGTTTATAGTAGATCTACATATTCAAAAATCTAGTCTAAAAATTAATGTTAACATTTATAATAGCCCAAAAAGAGACTCAAACTAGTAAGAATGTATCACAGACATTAAAACAGTGGTTTCTAATAAAATATTATGCCCAGTACCTATATCCAAAATGATTGAGGCTCCTGTCAAATGTCCTTATTACTCTTCAGATGCATGTGCTTAAAGATTCCATAAAGTTTTTGCATAAAAGTCAACTTGAGAATGTATGTTCTTCAAACTCTAGTAGGTTATGCTGGAGGAAGTGATAGAATAGTTTCTGTTTCCAATTACCAGTAACACTTAATCTTGAAATTTTGGATCTATACTTAGAGTCTTAGTCTCTCATTAATTATATTATTTTTTATCCAGGAACTCAGTCATTTACAGACTGAAATTGAAAGAGCACCGCCACCTTCATGTTTATTCTGTTGCAAGTTTTATTCAGGAACAGTTCTAGAACTCTCTTAATAAGGTGCATAATACCACCATGTGTACTTATTACTAAAGAACGTTTACCTGTATGAAACCTTGGACCAACAACAAACATTGACTTAATTGTTTATCTGTCCCTAAAGATTTCAGATATTATAATTTTGCAATCACAGTTGGAAGTTTGTGCTCATAAAAATGTTTCCTATTGCTTTTTCAGAATAGTGACGATTAAGTTGTTGGGTCTCTAATGGCCAGGGTCTTTAATTAATAAAAATAAATGTGAACTTCATCTTCCAATAGCACTCCCAAACACTTCCAAAATCTTTCTATTGAAAAATATTTAATATAAGACCAATTCCATGAAATATATGTTTGAATACATAGCTAAGCTTACAAGAATATAAGACATTTACCAAAGTGGATGTATGATGAATACTAATATAAAACCAGACACCTGGGTATCTTGAGGACGGAAACCCAACAAGACTAGAGTTTTAGTTTTAATGCTCAAAATCGCAGGGAAAGATCACCAGGTCAGAGGCATCCACATGAATTTGGGGCATTTGAGATGTTTGTCTTGAAGGCAAAGGAACAGGTAGAAATCAATCCATCAATCAATCAAACAGAAACACTGTCTGTTTCTGTCAGAGTGCCATGGAAATGTCTTGATATTGTTACTAGTATTACTAGTGTCAGAATTTTTAATTATTGGCTTATTCTAGCAAAAATCTGTGATTTAAGTCATATTAAATTTACAGTTATGAAAACTGCAGATCACAAAATTGTAATAAATAACAATCAAAATGCATTCAGTTAAATACAAGAGTATACATAACTTAAAAGAGATTTGCTGAGCTGGAGTGCAGATCGGAAAACATTACCAGGATGAACACAGATATAAGGAGATGATGAATTTGAAAATGAGGTTAAGTAGAAGTGAGGACTGAAGTCTAACATGAAGATTTGCTGAAAGAAGAGTAACCAAGGTAAATGTTTGAAAATATAATGGCTGAGAAATTTCTAGTATTGATGACAAGCTGAATTTACTGACACAGGAAGTACAACACATACCAGTAGAAAACAATAACACATCAATGTGTAACTGAAAAACTGTGACACAAAATAAGACTGATGGAGAAAAACAGCTTTTAAAGTGGTTAGAGAGAAATTTACAATAAATAAAACTTGTATGTGTGTGTATCAGGAGGCAGGAGAGAATGGAAGAATCTTCACTGTGCTGATGGAAAATAATTCTCAATTAAGAAATGCATAGCAGGGGTGCCTGGGTGGTTCAGTCGTTGAGCGTCTGCCTTCGGCTCAGGTCATGATCCCAGGGTCCTGGGATTGAGCCCTGCATCAGGATCCCTGCTTGCCGGGAAGCCTGCTTCTCCCTCTCCCACTCCCCCTGCTTGCGTTCCCTCTCTCGTGTTCTCTGTCTCTCAAATAAATAAAATAATAAAAATTAAAAAAAAAATCCAAACATATTAACAATAATGATAAATATAAATGGATTAAAATACCCAACAATGACCAAAAAAGAGAAAATGGAAATTGGATTAAAAAGTATGTTATTATAGAAAAACTTAGGGGCGCCTGGATGGCTCAGTTGGTTAAGCCTCCGACTCTTGATTTCGGCTCACGTCATGATCTCAGGGTCATTAGATCAAGCCCGTGTTGGGCTCCATGCTAGGCGTGGGGCTTGCTTAAGTTTCTCTCTCTCCCTCTGCCTCTCCCCCCCAAAAGAAAAAATAGAAAAACTTCAAAGTAAATGGGCACAAAATATATTAAGGTAAAATCTGAAAATATTTTAGGAAAAATTTAACTAAGAAAACCTATGCTTAGAAAACTGATTTAGAACAAATAGTTTTATACAAAAAAAAGTATATATTACAGAAAAGAAAAATATTATGTGTTTTATAGAAGGACAAATAAAATAGAAAATCCAGAAAGAGGAGACCCCCACAATTATGAAATTTTCATACTTAAGAACTGTTGAACTGCATGCCTGTTGGAGAAAAAGTAAATATTCAAGAAATGTGCAAGGTAAATTTATTAGTCATATAAAAAAGGAAATCAGATCTCTACCTGACAGAAAAAACAAAGATCATGAATGAAAACAAACAGACAAAACAACAGTTTTTAGATGTTTGGTTTTATTTGTCAACTTGGCTAGGCTATGATATAAGTGAGTTAATCAAACACTAACCCAGATGGTGCTGTTCAGGTATTTTGCAGGTGTGGTTAATATCTACATTTGGTTGACTTAGTTAAAGTAAGGACCCTGTATCTCCTGTTGACGTTGTTTGCTGGAGAACTCTAAGTGGAAGAATGCGAAAGGACAATAATCATATGATCATTAGGATGTATCTAATTAAAGATATATCTCATAGACAAGACACAGAAAAGTGAAACTCACAAAGGACAAGGTCAAGAATATTTCTGAAATTAAGATTATTTTTTTTATTAACAGAAGCCGCATTAAAATGATAAGAGAAAACATACTAAAAGAGGATATTGGCATCAAATTTAAGCAAATAAGTGTTCAATATCTAGCATATGAACAACATACAAGGCTATAAAGAAAAAGAAAAGCAAGTCAGTAGGAAACTGAGCAAAAGCTATGAATAAAACAGGATCCAGAATGGCCAATAAACATGAAAAGATGCCCAACTTCGTTGGTAGTTGGAGAAATCACAGTGATATGCTTTTTAACCCAGTAATTGGCAAAAATTAGTCAAATGTAACACAGTGTTATTTCTGAGGCTTAAAACAGTGGCAAACTTGCACACACTATCTGTGTGATTAGAAATTAGTCACTTTGTGAAACAACTAGGTGTTATTCTCTGTTGAACATGCACTTGTCCTGTGATCCAGCCATTGCACTTCTAGGTAAATACTTTAGAGCCCCTGTAGGCAGAATGGAACCATAAGAGAATGTTCATAGCCACACTGGTTGAACTAGGAAAGGAATGAGAAGTGAGGACAATATCCATCAAGAGGAAAATGGAAATCGATGAATACAATCAAACCACGAAATACTATGCAGCGTTAAAAATCTAGACACATGAACATAAATATATTTCCAAAAAAGTACTTGGGGAAAAAAATTTAAAGAAAACTTTTTTTTTTAATTTTTTTAAAGATTTTTATTTATTTATTTGACAGAGATAGAGAGCACAAGTAGGCAGAGAGGCAGGCAGAGGGAGAGGGAGAAGCAGACTCTCCACTGAGCAGGGAGCCTGACGCGGGGCTCGATCCCAGGACCCTGGGATCATGACCTGAGCCGAAGGCAGACGCTTAACCGACTGAGCCACCCAGGTGCCCCTAAAGAAAACTTTTAGTATGAGTGTATCTATTTGATTCGAAGAACCTAGAAAACTTAATATTATTTCTTAATATAGACACATGTTACAGTAAGTCAATAATAAAAAGCAAGGTGATGAATAATTTAAAACAGTGGTCATTGTTAGGGGTGCCTGGGTGGCTCAGTCAGTTAAGCGTCGACCTTGGGCTCAAGTCATGATCCCAGGATCCTGGGATCGAACCCCACATTGAGCTCCCTGCTCAGCGGGGAGTCTGCTTCTCCCTCTGCTTCTCCCCCTGCTTATGCTCTCTCTGTCTCTCTCTCTCAAGTGAATAAATAAAATCTTAAAAAAAAATAGTTCCTGTAAATTCCACATATTAACTTATTATTTGCATGGATATTATATAATATAGTACTTTCCACACATTGACTTATTATTTGTATAGATACATTGTCTAAAGCAGTAGCTAACAATCTGGATTTGACTCTAATATTTTAAAGAATATACAAGAACATATTAATTCATAATTAATTTTAGGCAACTAATTTCCTATGGTGCTTGTTGAAGAATAGTTGACAATGGATAAAAATGGACTTAATCAGCATTATTTAAGAAATAGCTTTCTGAATATGGTTAAATTTTTCCCAAAATGACTTTTTGTGGTCCTAAAAAAAAAAGGCAAGAAAAGGATAGGCAGGTAATTGATACTAAATGCCAAGTTGAGGGCATGCATTTGATTAGGAGGCTCTGATATGTTAGTTCATTTAATTCTCATAAACATGAAGATAAAGGTATAGACAAAGATGTAGGTAGGTAGAGATGGAGACAGAGCTAGAGATAAATATTATACCCACTGTCCATTGGAAGGTGCTGAGACCTTGTGGCATTAAGCAACGTGCCCATAATGAAGTGTTTCCTACTTAGCTGGGTATTTCAATACACTACTGTAATATAGCCCTTACCAAAGTGTGAGCATAAAGGTTACTATTTTTTAAATCGAGATATTGACATATAACATTATATTAGTTTCAGGTGTATAATATAATGATTTGATATTTGCATATATTGGGAAATCACCACAATAAGTCTAGTTAACATCCACCACCACACATAGTTATAGTTACATATTTTTTTGTGATGAGAACTTTTAAGATTTGCTCTCTTAACACTTTCAATATGTAATGCAGTGTCGTTAACTATAGTTACCATGCTGTACATTACATCCCGTTACTTATGTATTTTATTACTAGCAGTTTCTGCCTTTTGACCCCTTCATCCAACTCCTCACCAATTGGCAAGCACCAATCTGTTCTTTATATCTATGAGTTTGATTTTATTTTGTTTTTTAGATCCCACATATTAGTGACACTATACAGTATTTATTTTTCTCTGTCTGACTTAATGAATCAACCATAATGCCTCAAAGTCAATCCATGTTGTTGCAAAAAGCAAGATTTCCTTCTCTTTTTTTGGCTAAATAATATTTTGTCATGTTTAATTGAATTGTTTCCAAGACAAGTGTAACACATGGACCATATGCAAATAACATGTTTTCTTGATGTTAAGACTCAAAAATCCACCACTGCCCTCTCCTCTCTTATTGATTTATTACCTATTACTTTAGGAGAAATTTAAAAAAAGAATTGAGAATCATGTGCACACAGATTGAACAGTGTTACCATATGCTGGGGAGGGAGGGTTCTGTGACAAAAACATGTCAGAATAATTCAACATCCCAAGGTTTATCTACTTTTCTATTTATCCTCATCTTCATAAAGATAAAAAGGCATTCCAGAAAACTGCTCAGCTGTCATCTACTACTATATTCAGAGTTACCTTAGGCACTAGTTAAGTGCCAAGCTGTTTATCCAAAGCCCTCAGAAATCACTGTTTTCAGAAGGGATAGTAAGAGCATTTAGTGGGGAGCATGATCAAGCCCGCCTATAAGAAGCTAAAGAAGGGAGTGGTAGGGAGATTGAGATGTACTGGGAGGTCTAAACTTGCATGGGGAAAAAAAATATATATATGGAGGCTAAGTGGTTTGTGGTTAAATTCTCTAACACAACACTGTCCTACTCTTAATTTCCTTTTTTGGTGGTGTAGAGTAAATTTTTGATTTTAAGAATTATGCCTCTTGGTGGCTATTACTATAGAAATTTTTAGAGTAATTATATTTTGGAGAGCATAAATTTATCATTTGTTCATTTCAAGCTAATGATAAGCTTTTTTAAAAGGATTTATTGATTTATTTGAGGGAGAGAGAGGGAGGGACGGAAGGAGGGAGCATGAACAGAGGGAAGAGGCAGAGGGAGAGACAGCTAATGATAAGATTAAGGGAAAGGGAGGGAAGTTAGCCTTATTGAGACCCTATTAGGTGTCAGGCATATGTTATCTCATCTCCCAACACCTTCAGGGTGACCCACTTTCCCATTTCCCCAATTCACTGGTATTTTCAATTCAAAAGCAAGACGTGACCCTGCCAAATGATAACGTGTATAGGAAATCCAATGCCCAAATTTAAGATTTAAAATTAAGGCAGTAAAGATGAAAACAAAGTTGAAAAAACACAAACACACACATGTCACTTCTAATCCTCTAAAATACATTTCAGTATTTGTAATTGGTTAGTAATTGTGTTATCAATAACAAATTCTTTGAAATAATTAGTAATATCATTCTTTTGTATTAGAATATATTATTTTAGTGAGGATCATCTTATGTTGTTGCTGGTTTTAAATATCCTAGTTTTTTTTCCTAATAAAGGTGGTAGTTTCTAGGCAGCTGAAAGCTGCATGAGTGCTGCATTAGAAATCAGTTAAGGCAATTTGCAATAATTTCACACTATAGATTTTATGAGAATAATGTGCTTCTTTCTATTTAAGTAAAATCAAGTATAAAAAATCAGGTGTAAATGGAGTATATTCAAATGAAAGTTTAAATTAGACCATGTACCTTTGCCTTGGCCTATGGTTTTCTAAGGAGAAACAGAGTCATTGAGAGGGGAGAAAACCAAAGACTTGGATCCAACCTCACATTTTCATAATATCATATGGAAAATCATTCATTTTCAAAAGTCCAAATCCCACATGGTCTATTCAGTTTTCTGGAAAATCTGCTTTATAAGTCTTTTTATCTTAATTAGAGACATGTTCTCATCTTGATATGATAAGCACATAGGAGCATCTCCAATTCACAAATAGGTTGTATTCCAAAAGATTATTTTATTAAAGTGAATGTTTGGAGCTTGTAGTCATTCGCCCTAGAGACAAGTTATAAAATAATGCTTGATTCCTATATCTACATAAGAAAATGCATTTTGTCCATTGTGTGACTGAACCATTACAAAAAGGAGAATGTGAAACTTGTTTTTAGGATAAATTTTTTCATAATATAAATAGTTCATTTCATTCCAACAATATTTTTTATTAAGTAACTTCATTTACATTCACACTAAACTGAAAATATAAACATAAAAAGGTATACACTGTGCCTTAAAGAATTCACATTCTAACTGGTTGGTTATTATTATTATTTGAGTATTGCAAAGTATTTATGTAGACAGTTTTCCCAGGGATCAACCATGTAGCCAGCACGCAGCAATAAAGTTTGAGTCTTTAGAGAGTCACACTAAGTCTGCAAGTGTTTAGAATAATTGACTTCCTCAATCTTATCTCAATAATATTGTGTTAGTCCACAGTCTTCTCTCAGCTCATTTCTGGCTCAGTTCCTTCTACCTGGTGATTATATGGATTTAAATTTATTTTATATTAATTGTTTACTGCAAGAAACCCTAAGAATCTGCCATGATTGAGAGGCACTGAATCTACATTACAAGTGTTCAGTCATATACATCTATAATCTTTACCTCCAATCTCTTTCCTGGAGAGAAGTAGGGGCTGTTCACAAAGGGTTAAGGTTGCCTGTAACAGAAGAGCGGGGGGAGCCTTGACTGGCAGGAACAGGAGGAGTCCATTCCCAGGCTGCTAGAATTCTAAGGCTGAAGTAAATCTGGGGCTGATGATGGGGAAGGAGGGGGGTGACAAGGAGAAACTTTAAATGATTATTAAGTTAGACTTGACCTCGCCTTACCTGAGAGTGATCAGAAGGCTACTTATTGCCTGAGTATGCCTGAGAAATGTTTAAAACTTCCAGAAAATCCAATCAGAGGCAAAAAGAAGACCATCCATATACAAAGTTTTAAGAGAACTAGCAGGGAAGGATCAAAGTATTCTCTGAAGATGGTTTAGTCCTACTCATTTAATCAATGCAGCTTTACTCAGAATTCTTCCCTCTGAAGTTCAAGAAAAGAAAAAGGAAGATCCTCTGGATATCCTGGAATCAGCTAGGGAAGCTTTGCCTTTATTTTAAACACTGCTCTTGACTTGCTTTTTTTGCTGACATCCCTGTGTTACTTCTGCAGCAAACATTGTTTCTGTCTCACTAAAAGATTCATTATCTCCTGCCTAAATCATTGTAAAAGGCATTGACATGCAGCTTCTGACTCTTTACAATTTGTCTTCCCTGGTAAGGTCAAAAGTCTCTTCGCATGAGTTAGCATAATTGAGCGATCTCCAAAAAAGTAATTAGCCCAAATAAAAATAATGGAAAATAAATAAGTCATGGAGATGTAAGGTACAGCATAGAGATTGTAGTCGAACAATAGCGTTGTATGGTGACAGATGGCAGCTACACTTGTGATGAGTACAGCATAACATACAGAGACATTGTATCACTCCGATGTGCACCTGCAAACAATGTAACATTGAACATCAACTATACTTCAATAAACAAAGAAACAAGCAAGCAAATAAAATAAAATACAAAGCCTAATAAAAAAAAATGTCCTCGATCTTATTTTCTAAATGAATAAATCCACCTTCTTATTTGGGCATAAGGCCCTCATATGCTGGCCCTAAATGACTTTCCTTTGGTAATTATTTTGATAATTCCTCTATGTTCTCGCCATGCAGCACTTCTAGGATGCCCCCAAAATATTACATAATCTTATCTCTATTGTGAGGAAATTCAGGGAATCTAAAAAGCATGGATTCTCCGTTACTCACACAATGATAGCTCAGTCACTTTTGGCATCTGACTTACTGTTTTCTGGCTCTCCAAAGTGGATAATCATAGCATATTGTAAATTTTATTGTATGTATTAAGTCAGATAATATAATAAGATGTTTAAACACAGCATTTGCTGATGAAAAACAGCTGCGGTAATTCCCTTATGATCCTTTTGATTCTTCCGGGAAAATACAGGGTAAACCTTCTCCCCAACTTCTTGAGCTCCAGCTCCAGTATTACTTCTTCTTCTTCTTCTTCTTCTTCTTCTTCTTTTTTTCCTAAGATTTTATTTATTTATTTGACAAAGAGAGAGATAGTGAGAGCAGGAACACAAGCAGGGGGAGTGGGAGAGGGAGAAGCAGGCTTCCCGCAGAGCAGGGAGCCCGATGTGGGGCTCGATCCCAGGACCCTGGGATCATGACCTGAGCTGAAGGCAGACGCTTAACGACTGAGCCACCCAGGTGCCCCAAGTATTACCTCTTCTTTAAATTCTTCTGTCACCTTTTTATTCTCAGTGACTTAACTCACACTTGTATTATATGTTGCCCTCGTTAGAAATAAATTTATTTTTATTTCTTACGTGAGCATGAACTCTTTGAAGCCATGAATAGTCTATTTGAATTTGTCTTCTCATCATCTCTGCTACAATACAGAGGCTTTGCTGATTGAATTACCAGGACTGATGTTAATTTGATTGACTCTCGAGTAGAATAACAGATATTTTTCTCACTGGGGCTTCAGATATTCCTGTCATTTTTGATCCAGTTCTTGCATTGCTCGTCTCTCGTTCAGACTGGCCACTGCAATGATTTGGGTTTGACTACATCTCCATTAACAGCTTCGATGTCTAATGTCCATCTGCCTGCATCAGCCTCTAGGCTTCTTGGAGGGGACCTCCTAGTGTCTAGTAGCATGAAGAGGGCAATTGATCAATCCTATGTATACAGGTTCAGTCGAAGAGAAATGCAGGAGTGAGTCCTCAAAACATAAAAGAATAAATAATTTCCTTGCTGCTTTTATTCTGTCCCCTTTCTCTCCCTTTTCCACCTCTACGTCCTCTCCTTCCCACTCTCCTTGTTCCCTATCTTCTTCTTAAATCATTTCCTTCGAATCTCTCCTGCAGTTCTCAGATGCATCCTTAATTTTTTCACCATGAAAATATATTTCCATGTCATTCTATGAATGTTCAATTACAGTGTTTATTACCAAATTGTTAGAGTTAACAAACCACCCCATGCTATGCATCTGTTTTAGTCACCCAGGAAAACAAGGGGGTTGTGCAAGTAAATTGCCCCGGAGGTTTTGATCTGTTTGGTTCTGCTTCATTTTATTTGTTTTGTCTTGTTTGGTCTGGACTTCAAGTGTAGAGGATTGAATTAGCCATACTTTTCACCTGATGTAAGAATGCAAGGCTGTTCCAGTAGGCACTTGGACTAAGGTGAGGATTCTACTGTGCCCATATCTCTGGCCAGGGCTTGGCAATATTCAGCTTATAATAAAGGTTATTTAATATAAATAACATATATTATATATAAATAACAGTATATACAAATAATATTATTTTATCTGTATCATTTTCTCTTTTTACTGATGGATTTGAGCATCTTTTTTTTTGTTTTTTTACTTTTTTATTTAAAGTCCAGTTAGTTAACATCCATTGTAATATTAGTTTCAGGTGTACAATACAGTGATTCAATACTTCCATACATCACCCTGTGCTGAGCATCTCTTTCACCGTTAGGGTATAGGGTTTTCTCTTCTATTCGCTGCACTTCATACCCTTCACCCATTTTCCCACTAAAGTTGCTGTTCTGCCTCTTCTTGGTAGACAGGATTCCTGATTAGTTTCTTTTCAGTTTTAGACATTGCAAATCACTTACTCAATCTGTCATCTGCCTATTAACTTTAAAGATTATGTTCTTTTTTGAAGAGAAATCAATTTGTAATTTTATGTAATCATAATAATAGAATTTTTTCTTAAGTTTTGTGCCTTAGATGTTTTCTTTACAAGTTCTTCCCTATTTAAACTCAAAAAGATATTATTCTACATTTTTATATTAACAATATATTTCTAAATATCACAGATCCTTTTAATCAACCTAGATTCCGCTTTTTTTTAAAAGATTTATTTATTTATTTGAGAGAGACAGAGAGGAAGAGAAAGAACACAAGCAGGGTGAGGGGCAGAGGGAGAAGCAGACTCCCTGCTCAGCAGGGAGCCCGATGCGGGACTCAATCCCAGGATCCTGGGATCATGACCTGAGCCGAAGGCAAAAGCTTAACCGACTGAGCCACCCAGGCGCCCCAGATTCCACTTTTTAAATTTGTATTCATATAACAGGAGCAGTTTCCCGAATACCATGTAAAACAACCCATTCATTTTACGTTACTAACTTTATTATGTATTTGGTTCCCATACATATACTGGTCTTTTCCTGAGCTCTCTATTCTCCTCCATTTGTTTATTTATTTATTTTAGTGACGCTATAATGTATCAATATATAAACAGTGGAGAGAATGGGTAAGGATCAAGACTATTTTCCAACTTTCAAAGCAATATAGAGATATCTAGAAATTGAACAACAGATCAGATTTTTATTCCATAATGGACAGGAATCTCAAGAATTTATGATTGTTAAGAATATGCACCTAATCATATCGAAACCCATACCTAATGACTTGAGGGTTAAGGTCACAGATTTAAAAAAAGGGAAACAGGGCGCCTGGGTGGCTCAGTTGGTTAAGCGACTGCCTTCGGCTCAGGTCATGATCCTGGAGTCCCGGGATCGAGTCCCGCATTGGGCTCCCTGCTCGGCAGGGAGTCTGCTTCTCCCTCTGACCCTCCTCCCTCTCATGCTCTCTGTCTCTCATTCTCTCTGTCTCAAATAAATAAATAAAATCTTTAAAAAAAAAAA
>NW_027978614.1:0-1090 GCF_054177405.1 Leptonychotes weddellii
GAGGGGAGGGGGGAGGGGGGATTGGTTAGCCCGGTGATGGGTATTAAGGAGGGCACGTACTGCATGGAGCACTGGGTGTTATACGAAAACAATGGATCGTGGATCACTATATCAAAAACTAATGATGTATTGTATGGTGACTAACATAACATAATAAAATTAAAACAAAACAAAACAAAAAAACTCACATTCACATTTATATCTTCCTTCCATTTCCTTTTCTGTCAGGGTAGTAATTTACCATGTTGTTGTCTTAATGCAGAAGCCTGACTTCATAAATCAAGAAGTTAATATAAAATACGTAAGTGGTCAAGCCAGGTATCATCAATTAAAGCCAAATAACTTCTCTTCAATCCGAATCCGTAACTCTCCTGGGAGAAGATGTTCCTTTCCCATTCATTTGTGCTATAGATCTCCTCAAGCACCTCAGTCTTCCCATACACTCACCTCTATCATTCCGCTGTTAAAAAACAAGGGAGAAGTCTCTTTCTCCCTCCCCTGCCTGTGAACAGCCTGCAGTATAACAAGTATAAATTAAAGAAATAATAATGATGATCATCACCACAATAAGAATAACAAGAAGACAAGAGAGACATGACCACTATTCGTGAAATGTCTACTACACGCCAGGCACAACGGTGTTCCGCATGTAAGATTTCACTTAATTCTGGTACCACAACAAGACTAAAACACACACACACACATACACACATTTAATGTTCTATGTCCCAACAGACCTGCAGGTCTAAAATTTGACAGGAACTGCCCCTGGGTCTACAAGTTTGAACCAAGAGACAGCGTGAGTATTACCGAGTATGACCAGAGCTGCAGCACCAGAGGAAGGAATAAAAGCCACGGGGAAGAAGTTTGGGAAAGAGTAGCAGAGCATCAAGTGGTCCTGATCCTAGGCCTCTTCTCCTTAGGGGTTCTGCTTCCCTAGGAGGACATTCCCTTTCCTCCTGTACCTCCAACTGGTGAGATGAGCCTCTACAATGGGATAGTCCACTGACCCGCAGGGCTCAAAGACAACAAGACACATGGCAACACTGGGTCCCCCAATATTCATATGAGGGCTTCCCTGCCTTGCCAT
>NW_027978615.1:0-204 GCF_054177405.1 Leptonychotes weddellii
GCATCTCGTTACAGCAGAAAGGATACAGCGCTGGCATGATTTATACCAACAAAGACGGCTACGCACCGCATCACACTGGACCACTCTCTTTTAAATTTATGTGGTTCTCCTAGATGCCTGTCAATGCAGGGGTATAATAACCCAATCACAGCTGTGGAAAAAAGGAGAAAAAAAATTAAGTCATCTCCAATGCTGTACCAGCAA
>NW_027978616.1:0-204 GCF_054177405.1 Leptonychotes weddellii
AAATCCTCAGAATTTGCCTCTGATACCTGTTTATTATGATCCATTTGAAAGACACATGTCAATGCACAGGATGAAGCAGCCAATGTCAACGGGCAGGACAAACTCCGTAATTTGTGTGACCCAGTGAGAAACGTAAATGAAGGGCCTCTTGCTCAACAATTATTAAGAGTTCATTTAGTTAAGTCATTGTGTCCTGATAGTAAT
>NW_027978617.1:0-204 GCF_054177405.1 Leptonychotes weddellii
ATGCGAATCTCGCAGGTAGGTAACGTTATTCTTCTCATTTGAAATTCATGAAACTGTTGATCATTCTTTCTGCTGGCCCTCTGAGTCGGGGCCCTAGGCCTCCCATCCTCGCTTGATCACGGTACCCTGTGGGGCGTCTTTTCTAACTTTGGTTTCTGGCTCTTCATAGGCTTGGTGTTCCTCTCATCCACTTAAATTCATGTA
>NW_027978618.1:0-204 GCF_054177405.1 Leptonychotes weddellii
ATCTAAAAAA
This sequence comes from Leptonychotes weddellii, assembly GCF_054177405.1. Classification (NCBI taxonomy): domain Eukaryota; kingdom Metazoa; phylum Chordata; class Mammalia; order Carnivora; family Phocidae; genus Leptonychotes; species Leptonychotes weddellii. The sequence goes on from NW_027978618.1 coordinate 11, forward strand.
AAAAAAATGGGAAAACAATTCACATATTGAAAAAAATCTAAGGAAATCGTCCTTGAAGGATCAACAGTGGGCCAGAACAGTAGAAGCTGAATAGTAGTCTACTCGATGACAGTGGTTTTTCACTCTTCAAAGGCAAGTTGGGAAGAATGAGAATACTCACATACACATAACTTCAGAGAGAACCTGCCTTGAAT
>NW_027978619.1:0-204 GCF_054177405.1 Leptonychotes weddellii
CATTAGCCATAATCCAATGGATTATCTCAAATCTCCCACTGGATACAGAATGCCTGTCATGAGTGTACAGTAGCCTCTAACTGGACATTTTAAATTTGAATTCCATGAGCCAGGAGTATCTGAGTAGGAAGCAGATATGTAAAATCAAGGAAAAAGGGCAGTTTTCTCTGTGGCTGTTTCTACCAAGTTCCAGATGAAATACAA
>NW_027978620.1:0-204 GCF_054177405.1 Leptonychotes weddellii
CATTTAAAAAAAAAGATTTATTTATTTATTTGTGAGTGAGGGGAGAGGGAGAGGGAGAATCTCAAGCAGACTCCCTGCTGAGCGCAGAGCCTGATGTGGGGCCCGATGTCACGCCCCTGAGATCACGACCTGAACTGAAACCAAGAGTCGGGTGTTTAACTGACTGAGCTGCCCAGGCGCCCCCCTATTGAACTTTTTTTAAAA
>NW_027978621.1:0-204 GCF_054177405.1 Leptonychotes weddellii
CAGAGGCACGATGGCCAGATCCGGGCCGTTCGGAACCAACGGGCTGCAGCCGCCCTCGGCTGACTCGGGCAGAGCAGGGCCGGGCGCAGACGCAGGGCCCTGGGGGCTCTCAGAGGAGGGCCCACAAGCACGGCATGGCGGGTCTCAGAGGCCTTCCGGCCGGGAGCCCCATCCAAGCGCCCGGGGATCCTGGAGGCCCCGCTC
>NW_027978622.1:0-204 GCF_054177405.1 Leptonychotes weddellii
AATACAGTGATTTGAAGGGGCACATGCACCTCCCAATGTTTATAGCAGAAATGTCCACAATAAGTAAAATATGGAGAGAGCCCAGATGTCCATCCACAGGTGAATGGACAAAGAGAAGTGGTATATATCCACTTCTCTTGCATTTCTATACATTATCATATATATATATATAATCATATATATATACACATATATACACACACA
>NW_027978623.1:0-204 GCF_054177405.1 Leptonychotes weddellii
TAAATAGGGCGCCTGGGTGGCTCAGTTGGTTAAGCGACTGCCTTCGGCTCAGGTCATGATCCTGGAGTCCCGGGATCGAGTCCCGCATCGGGCTCCCTGCTCAGCAGGGGGTCTGCTTCTCCCTCTGCCCTCTTCCCTCTCGTGCTCTCTGTCTCTCATTCTCTCTCTCTCAAATAAATAAATAAAATCTTTAAAAAAAATAAA
>NW_027978624.1:0-1090 GCF_054177405.1 Leptonychotes weddellii
GCCCGATGCGGGACTCGATCCCGGGACTCCAGGATCATGACCTGAGCCGAGGGCAGTCGCTTAACCAACTGAGCCACCCAGGCGCCCAGATGTGAAGTAATTCTTAATGTAGGGAATCTCACTGAGGTTTTATCAAGACTTGTTCTAGATCAGTGTTAAAGTGAATAAAGCACAGTGTTCTTTTTGTCCCTCTCATCCTTTCCTGAATTCTTTAAACAGGACCTTAGGAAGTGTCTATCAAGTATCAAGTATTGCAATAAGCATGAAGTATGGAATGAAAAGCAAGCCAGTGTCCTTGGTCCATGCTCTCAGTGTTCTTAAGGTAAGTTAAAACCCATTCTAAGCAAATGATTAAGAACAACTGCAATATTATAATTTAGCATGTGCTACAAAGTAAGGGAAAATGTTTGCTGAGGAAAGGGGTGAGGACGAGGGGTATGGTTAGGGAACAGTTTCCTTGGGGAAATGAGCACTGAGGTCTGAATGATGATGGGGAAGGTATCCAGGTTTTCCAGTGGATGGCGGTAGACTGTTGGAAGGTGGGAAGTAGATTGGGAGGACCATTCCTGGAAGAGCAAACAACATGCACAAAGACCTTTTGACAGAGGAAACATAAGGGGTACAAAGAACTGAAAAAAGGAAATGTGAGAGCCACACAGAGTTGGGAGAAAGGAGGAGGACGGAAGAAGTGGTGCTGGAGAGGTTAGTAGACTGGGGACTAGAAATAACTCCATGGGTCACAGTAGGGGACTTTGTCCTTACCTGTTCAATGAGAGCCTGTGGAAGTATTTCACTGTGGCCACTGATGTGGAGCTTAGTCAGATGTGCATTGAAAATACTTTGGCTACAACCTAGAGTATGAAGTTGTAATCCAGATGAGCGATGATGCTGTGTTGGAACAAGATGGTATTAGAGGTGGCTAAGAAATAAAAATGGATGGATTTGAGTCTAGACATGAGGTTGATTTGGATCTGGACATGAGGAGTGAGGGAAGACCAGGTGCCAAGTCTGAAACCCAGGTATCTGTCTTTTGTAGGTGGAAGAATGGTGGGGCCATCACTGTCTACAGTAGAAGTCCAGAGAAGTGTGT
>NW_027978625.1:0-204 GCF_054177405.1 Leptonychotes weddellii
GAGGAGGGCACATTCTGCATGGAGCACTGGGTGTTATGCACAAACAATGAATCATGGAACACTTCATCTAAAACTAATGATGTAATGTATGGGGATTAACATAAGAATAAAAAAAAATCAGCTGAAACAGGATCCAAACAAGGTCCACACATTAGACTTGGTTGATAAGTATCTTAAATCCCTTTTAATCACTGACAGTCCTCA
>NW_027978626.1:0-204 GCF_054177405.1 Leptonychotes weddellii
AAATTAAAAAAAATAAAAACAAAGATGGAAATGAGGCTGCTAAATTGATTAATTAGGAAGCCATCTGTGATTTTTGTGAAAATTGTGTCCCTGTTATGTATGGTTAGAGGTGAAACTTAAAAAAAAATCTACAGTGTAGTAAAATAGAAAAGAAGCTGTGGTTTGAAGGCAAAGGAAGTTTGAGGGAATTTTTTTTTTTAATGA
>NW_027978627.1:0-204 GCF_054177405.1 Leptonychotes weddellii
GGGGCGCCTGGGTGGCTCAGTTGGTTAAGCGACTGCCTTCGGCTCAGGTCATGATCCTGGAGTCCCTGGATCGAGTCCCGCATCGGGCTCCCTGCTCGGCAGGGAGTCTGCTTCTCCCTCTGACCCTCCCCCCTCTCATGTGCTCTCTCTCTCTCTCATTCTCTCTGTCTCAAATAAATAAATAAAATCTTTAAAAAAAAAAAA
>NW_027978628.1:0-204 GCF_054177405.1 Leptonychotes weddellii
GGATCAAGCGATGGAGGAGGCGGACTTTACTTTCAACGCAAAGACCCGCTGACACCTCAGGGGTCATATGCTGAGACATCCACAGCTGGGGAAGTGGTAACCACCCGAACAAAGTCTGAGCTCCTGGGGTAGCTCATGCAGGATACAGAGCTGACTAGAGGCACCAGCAGATGCAGAGGCCGGTTAGGAGACTAGTAGCGTCCC
>NW_027978629.1:0-204 GCF_054177405.1 Leptonychotes weddellii
GGGCGCCTGGGTGGCTCAGTCGGTTAAGCGTCTGCCTTCGGCTCAGGTCATGATCCCAGGGTCCTGGGATCGAGCCCCGCATCGGGCTCCCTGCTCTGCGGGAAGCCTGCTTCTCCCTCTCCCACTCCCCCTACTTGTGTTCCCTCTCTCGCTGTGTCTCTCTCTGTCAAATAAATAAATAAAATCTTTAAAAAAAAAAAAAAA
>NW_027978630.1:0-204 GCF_054177405.1 Leptonychotes weddellii
CATTAGCCATAATCCAATGGATTATCTCAAATCTCCCACTGGATACAGAATGCCTGTCATGAGTGTACAGTAGCCTCTAACTGGACATTTTAAATTTGAATTCCATGAGCCAGGAGTATCTGAGTAGGAAGCAGATATGTAAAATCAAGGAAAAAGGGCAGTTTTCTCTGTGGCTGTTTCTACCAAGTTCCAGATGAAAGACAA
>NW_027978631.1:0-204 GCF_054177405.1 Leptonychotes weddellii
GAGCCAGAAAGGGAGCTCATTTCTGAGCAATAGCATAGTACTCGTAGTAACAGCAAAGATCCTTGATGACTCAAGGAATCATGGACACGGACAAACAGGAGCACATGCCCAGAGGAAGGAGAAAGGAACTGTTCCTCATTTTTCTTTTTTAAGTCCTTTCTAAGTCACTTTGTGGAATCAGGCATGTGTTTTGGTTTGGCCCTC
>NW_027978632.1:0-204 GCF_054177405.1 Leptonychotes weddellii
CGGTGGGCCTGGTGGTGGGTATTGAGGAGGGCACGTTCTGCATGGAGCACTGGGTGTTGTGCACGAACAATGAATCATGGAACACTTCATCTAGAACTAATGATATAATGTATGGGGATTAACATAAGAATAAAAAAAAAAAACAAAGTACATGATGTTGAGACAGCGGACTTTCTTCAAGGAAAGCAAATGAGAATTCGATCA
>NW_027978633.1:0-204 GCF_054177405.1 Leptonychotes weddellii
GCAGTGGGAAACGGCAGAGGAATTTAAAGCAGAAGAAGGATGTGATCGATTTACTTTTAAATTTCACTGGCTTACTCTGGAAAACAGTATGGAGGTTCTTCAAAAAGTTGAAAATAGAGCTACCATATGATCCAGCAATTGCACTACTGGGTATTTACCCCAAAGATACAAAAGTAGGGATCCGAAAGGGTATGTGCACCCCGA
>NW_027978634.1:0-204 GCF_054177405.1 Leptonychotes weddellii
AGATGTTACTGGTTTTCTGCCTTTTAGACACACAGCAGGGTTGTATTTCCCCATTCCCCTTTAGTTGGGTGAAGCCATGCGACACGCTTTAGAAAGTTAGGAGTTATGAATAGAACATTGGCGGGAGACTTCATTGCTAAGTGAGAGATGTTCTAGACTTTTCTTTCCCTCCACATGGACCAGGTATGTTTGAAATGGTGGCTG